>NW_010513838.1:97805-99286 GCF_000687285.1 Phaethon lepturus
GTCACTTCCAAACTGCCCTTTGGAAATTGTCCCTGGCTCCTGCTACCTCCTGAGCAAGGGACCTTCACAAGCTCACCAAATCGCGGCTGTGCCCATGCTCAGGCTACGCCTGTTTTATTTGCTAGTGGATGTGCAAGCGCTATGTCTGTCTTTCTGGGTTAGAAGGAGACAGTTGCATATGTGGTCTGCTTGAGACAGTAACCCAATTATTTCAGCTCAAAGGTCTCCTAATGTTTCACAACAATGAATGAATGAATACCATTGTCCTTATTTTATGGGTGAAAGCCATGAAGGGTGAAAGGATTAAGAGACTCACTCAAACTATATAAACTGCAATTGATGGAGCAATAACTAGGACTCACATCTCCAGACTCTTAGACAAATCTTTATTTACTAAAGTATGTAAACACTTTTGTCAGTTCAGTGTTTCCCTCCCAGCTTCAATAAATATCTAGACTGAAATCAGAATCTTCTTTTTTTTTTTTTTTAAATCGCTTCTCTGCCCACATCCTTCATATAAATAGGATGCATGTTCACATGGTTATATGTGATTGAGAAAATTCCACATAGTAGAGCATTTAAAATAATGCACCTTGCTTTATGCTTGCGACAAATGAGGAAAATGTGCACAACCTATTTCCTAGGGCTTAGCTGACACTTGATAACCTGGTAGGCAGTTGTGGCAAAATGGCTGATGATGGGGAAAACATGTCCAAAGCCAGCAAGGAGTAAATAAATCATGGTCACCAAAATGATCTGTGGGAAGCCAATTTTTGGAACGTCTGAGATAGGGCAGAACTACAAAGCTAAGATTTTTTGGGACTTCATGTGAATTATGAGAGATGAGAACAGGAATGCAACTCTACAATAAGTAATGAGAGATGGGTTTCATTTGGAAGAATGTACATTGATTTTTATCTCTGTCTAGTTTGACTTTCCCTTGGATTATTCATGGTCTATTTGACAGCTTTCTCTGAACATGTGTTGCAATGACAGGCCAACCACGGAGATGCTCATGGGCACAAGACTACAGGAAATATCAAGAGAAGAGCATGTCCTCTCTGACAGCTTACAATACTGTCACTTATATAAAAGTCTTAATATTATTCAACTCCCTTGCAAAAAGCTGGATTGTTTGGACTTTGACTAACCTGTGCCAGCTGAGGTGGTTTTCTTGTTCACAGTGTACTTGTCAAGTATTTTCTTCTGACTGCCTCTGAACCTTCCCTTCACCATGTCTCAGTGTTGCATGATTTTCTGTCTTTTCCTCCATACCTTAAGATACAGAAGGGTTATCAAACAGGAAGCAGAAGCACAATGGGGCTGAAGAACTTCACTGAAGTCACATCTTATGTTTTCTGCAGAGACAGAAGTCGGAAAAGGGCACTCTGGGACCCAAACTGATGCTTCATTTATTGCCTACATTTTCATAGCATCAACCAGCTCACATTGCAGGGACAAAATCAGAAAGGCAAAAGCCC
>NW_010513839.1:0-13790 GCF_000687285.1 Phaethon lepturus
AGTGAAGGTGAGCCTGGGAAGAAGTGAGGGGCACAGGGAGAAGGGGTGTTTGGTTTTGTCTTTGTTTCTCACCATCCAACTATAATTGGCAATAAATTAAACTAATTTTCCCCAAGTCCAGCCTGTTTTGCCTGTGACGGTAATTGGTAAGCGATCTCCCTGTCTATATCTTGACCCTTGATGGGCTTTTCCATCTTTCTTCCTGCCCCCTCTCCTCTTAAGGAGGAGGGGGTGAGAGCAGCTGGGTGGGCACCTGGCCCTTAGCCACAGTCAACCCACCGAGGGTGGTCAGATCTTTTTTCCGAATAAACTTTGTTCTCCGACAAAATGGCAATTTTTTCTTCAAAAATACTCCTGTTGTCTTCAAGTGTCCAAGGTAGCGAACATTTCCGTGGGAGCCATCTTTTGGTTCCACATACATAGTCATTTTAAAATCATAGTAATAGAGGAACTTGTTCAAATTTTGTTCAGATAAACGGCTGTCTTTTCTAAAATGTCATGACTTCAGCCAACCTTAGTGATTCTGTGATTCAGTGAGATCAACATTTCATTTTGTGACTGCAGCTTGGCAATATATGTCTTTGTAGTTAATGTGAAAATATGTCCTGGTTTTAATGATTATTGAGTGCATCTGGCTCCCACTGGATTCCACAAGAAGCTATAGAAGCTGAGTACTTACAAAAAAGAAAATATTTGGTTCAAAGAACTCAAGGTTTTGTAGCTATGTGTGCAAATGTTAGAGTAAATAGCTGTTTATGAATGTCACCAAAATATTAGCAACTATTATGAGACAACTATTTCAAAATTTTATTATGAAATTTCTTACTTTGTGTTTATCTTTGTTATTTAGAGACTGAGTGAGTAGGGCTCACTTTTTTAGGGAAACATTCTAACCAGATAGTGCTTTAGCCCTTAGTGCAGCCTATTACACTTGTCCCTCACAGTACTCCTACAGTGAAATGTTCGTCTTTTTTCTATTGCAAGGAATTAATTTTTTTCTGAATGTGTCACATGGGGAAAAGGTTCATGTCTGTGTGAATTTCGTTTGCTCTTTGAAAAGAGTGTCAAAATTGTGTTGAATATGATAAAAGCAGAAAACATTAAAGACCAATTAAGCAAGTCCTTTCATATTTTTCAGATCACAGATTAGGTCTTAAATAATCTTAACATTTTCAGAAGATTCACTGGACTTTGGATGAGGTCCTGAGTCTTAGGTTAAATGACAGCCTGAAATGCAGCTGTATAACAGAGTAAGTGTGTGAATTTCACCAGCGGTAGGAAAGAAAAGGCTAATGAGGAGGAACCTGTCATGAAGAGAGAGGTACCATGGGTGACAGCAAGCAGCTGAAGAGTTGACACGGGGCCGTAACACAGTTAGGGGTTCCTGATTTCCATCATGTTGAAGCTAGGCAGGGAAAGAAAGCAGCTGGACTTCTATGTGTTGCCTTTCTTCTAGAGATTTTACAGGTCATTAGGGGATAATAGTACCTTTAAAAGACACGACCAGTAGGAGATAGGAGAGGCTTGCTTGTTGAAATATCTGTAATTACTCACTCATGTTGAGTTCCTTGAAGAAAGAAGTGGAAGGAGTTCCGAGGTAGCTGACCTCTCCTTGGAGAATGGTTTGTGTTCCACAGGGGAGTGCACAAAGAATTACCTCAGGAGTAGTGAAAGCGAATACATAGGGATTAAAATAAATCTCTACAGTGTATGGAAAACTAAGTACTTCATGCACTTACTTTTCACAGCCCACTGCCATTCTTAAACCTTACTATATATTTTGCTGTAATGTTTATTTTTTATTGATACATGCAGTAAAGTAAAATTATAGAAAGAACATTAGAAATTATTTCTTTGAAATCACCTACCTACGCTTTTCTTGCAGGTTAAAAGGATATTTCTGTTCAAGCAGTGAAGACTGGTCTGATTATTGCACTCTGGAGCTCTTTCAAATTAGTATTAGTTATACCTACTACAACAGATCAGCTCCTCATTTTTCTACTCTACAACCGCAGAGGAATTAATGTTGTAACTTTGCTATTCATGCTATTTTATACAGATATCATTTTACATTGTTGTGGGACTTAATTCTTTCTGTATTACAGCTTGATAAAGAGTTCTGCTTTAAAAAGGGCTTCAGCACATGCTTCTCTTCCTTTAGATTGCAGTCACCAGGTCATGCATTTTTGTTTAGTTGTGGTTGTCTTCTGTGCATCAGCTACTTTTTGCCATGCAAACCATTAGTCTTAAGTATAGATTCCACAGATACATGGCAATCAGTGGGACTGATCGTATGTATGACATTCCTTTATTTTCACTGAGTTAGTTCTAATGTGGCTGCATTTTTAGCTCACTGTGGGTTGTCTCTGCAGCTGTTAACGTAATTATTTTATGCAGCAGTTCAGTAACTGTGCAGCGTGGCTTCTCCTTAAAACCTAGGCTGAGTCTTCAGGAGTTCACTTGAGAATGGGTAACTGAAATCGATGCTGCAGTATGGATACTCTGAAGTCCCAGGGTTTTAGACATTGAGGTACATGTTTGTGGACGATGTTCTAGAAAGAAATGTGACTAGAGGGGTGCCCGAAGGATCAAGATCATGATGACCATCATGAGAGGATGTTGAAAGCTGTGAGAGCTGTTTAGAAAGTAAGACGATCTCATTCAGGATAGCTCCAAGGCAGTCAGCTCATGCACCTTGTGTGCTATGTAAGTTAAAGTATGAAGATGAAAAGTAATGAGACTATGATGACAAAAGCAATAAAAATGACTAACTCCTCATCTTTGCCTTCCCGCTATGAGATTTTGATATGGAGCAGGATCATGACATTTGAAGGTGTGGGATTAAATGAACTGGTGTGTTACAGACCACACGTTTAAAAAAAAATCATCACATTAAATTACAATTTCATTAAGCTCTCCATACAACAAAGTGTAATGTCAGAGAAGCACTCACTGGTCGTAATTTTGCTTCATGTGGTTAGAAGTGAAAAAAAATGTGAAAAAATGATCTTTTTTCATCACAATAAAAATTATCAAACTTCAGATAAATTACAATGTTCATACCACTTTTTTTAATCTAACTGTTTGGATTATCTTTTTAATATAATATTGCATTTTTAAATAAATATGATTAGGGTTTTTTCTGGAACTTGTTCTTCAGTTTTATTTTTTCTCCTTTATGTCATCTCTCTCCTTTTCCTATCTTTCTTCCACCCCAGATGAAAGAACAATTTGAAAACTTTGGAATGTACAAGGGAAGAGTGTCAGGCTGACTGACAAGAAAACAAAACAAATTCTACAGATCTTTCTCAGAAATGTATTGAGCAAGTTACAGATCTGCATGTTTAAGTCTCTGTCCTCAAAGAAGCCTGGACTGTGGCTTTACAGAATTTTCAGTATGTAGGTTAGGCATTCAAGCACTCTAGACAATGTAAATGCATTAATTTACAGCAAGCTGTAGCAAAATTAATTGTTTTTATTTCACATCTAAAATGTCAAGGCTAGTTGTGTGGCTCATGGATGACTGTCACAAAATGAACTCAAGGCCTTTGTGATGTTTGTGGGAGTTTTGCCATAGACTGCCATACAACCAGAAGGTTGCTCACAGCTGTTACTATAGTGATGGGAACTTATTTTTGTCTGACATTGTGAGAGAGTCCTTGGAAGGCTTGTTCCAGTTGATTTCCTGTACACAACTTACGATGTTGTTGTGGTAATTAATAATGACAATATTGCTGATCAGCATTACACCTATAGTGGGAATTCTCCTGGCTCTTTTGTGTGTTGTATGACTTAAAATCCAGTATAAACATAGCGAATAACCTTGAAAGTGATAATCAGCACTGCGCAATAGCCTTTGTCTTTTCAGAATATCAGGTCTACAAAACTTTCGCTATCAGAATATTTGTAAGGCTAGATCTGAATAAAAACTTATTTTCAAATCTTATTGGAAGGATTTTCTCTGTTTTTATCAAGGAGAATATTTACATTGAAACAAAATATTTCTTTAATGAGTGGTTCACTTAAGAACTTTTGTTGATGTTGTTGATCTTATTAAGAAAACAATAATGAGGGAATTAAAATTGAAAGTACTACCCGTACTCTACCCAAACATTTTATATTCCCTAATCCCTAAGGTACCTAGTTTATTCTTTCTGAATGAGGCAGAGCTCATATGTATAAAAGCAATATGTAATCAATGAGTTAAGAGAGCATCAGAATATTGTAGGAGATGACATTCCAGTGACAGTGGCATTTTCAGAGTATTCTCTGGTTTACTTGTCTGAGTTATTTTTTTCTTGTGCAGCACAGAGAGGTGCTTGTACAGATCTGGCAAAAGTTGTATGGATTTCCAATGAGAGCAGGCACATCCTTTGAGTGTAGTGAAAATCGTATGACACATCTACGTGGTGTTTTTACGCTGTGACCAGATTGTACTATGGACCCTGTATAGAGGGAGAGAGTTAAGGTTAACTGTTGTAATTTTAATCTGATATGTACTCTGTTAGAAACACCAACCAATAAACAACTCTCCCACTCTATTGTTGTATTTTTTATACACTACTAATTTCCACTGGGTGGACTGTCAGAACTGTTCCATATGTATGTAACTATGTTGCCCTCTTGTGACCAGCTCTCTAAAATAAGGAGCCACAGACCACTTAAAGAACAGAAGTTGATTTAAAATAATAATAAATTGAATTATTGATTGACTTACATCACTTGTGCATTTCTTTTATACTAAACTGAGCAATATTTTTATAATTTCTAAAGATGTTAAATCTGTTAAATATATTTCATATGTATGCTGTTTCTATTCCTTTCTGATCCTAGTGTCAAATATTTAGTGGTTTTCTCTTGACATCATAAAAACAATATTCACAGCCATGTAGGACCATCTGATATGTTGACTATGATGTCAGGAGATTAATGTGTTTCTATTAAATATATATGTATATAAGCCATCAAGCATCAAGTCATTCTGGTTTTGGTTCTTCTCCTATGGTTCAGATACTGGCTGTTGCAAGTAGGCAAAACCACAGTGAAATTAATCTGTCACTCACTTCAGATGTAAATCTGATCAAGTTTTCTGTTGGGCTTTGTTTTTTGGTTTTGGTTTTGTTTTCTTCTTATGTGCAGTCATTTTCAAATTGATTCCATTTCTTTTGATACATATATTGCTCAGTTGGGGTAGTCAGTAACTCTTAAAAATTGCACTTAGAAGGAATTTTAAAATGGTAACTTTGGCTACTGCCAGGCGTAGTTGACTAGTTAAATGAGGGACTAGTTATGATAGATCGACCAGACTCTGAAAGTTGAGAAGCAGAACGATTAATTGTAAATTAGGAATAATGCATACTGGGCTGTAAACATCCTCTGAAATTAGTTACATATTCAGAAATCCCAAATGTTTTTATATGTTAAGCAGAAGTAATAAGCAATGTCAAGTAATTTTTTGACTTTCTGTAGTATTTTCCACTGCTTCAAACACAACTAGCTGTGGTTTAATTGCCTTGCTGTGATTCAGAGTTTCCGTGAGATGATAGACTCTTGTCTTATTGTGTGTTATGATATGAAGTTGTCCTAACTCTTACTTACTTTAAAATATTTCATCCATGTCTAACATGACTGGTCAAAAAATGCTGAGTTTCAAACAACTGAAGGGGGGGCACAAGGGGAGGGGACACATGCGTACACACTCACATATATAAGGTTTTGAATGGTATTTACCTCTCAAAAAAATATCTTGTTGTTTGATACAGAAGTGGAAATGGAATGTATCTTTCTCTTTTAGGCAAATATTTAGGGGATGAAGCAACTGGCCTAGAAGGCCGAAACATTCTGGCAAGCTACTCTTTCCTTAAATAAGGAAGACTCTAAGAGAAATAGATCTGAGCAAATTAAGACCTGAGAGTTAGTTTACCTAAAACAGGGATTAGTTCCTATTAGACTAGAACTGGTGAAGCCACACCAGGTGATATTTTAATTAGAATTTTTGTTGCAGCTTTTATGCAGAGTATGCTTGATTAAACAATCTGCTTTATAAAAGTATAAAGTTCTTCTTCATTGTACTTTGGATCCACTTCTTAAATCACAAAGATAGACACAGACTAGAGAGCTTGCATATCACCTTCTTAATAGTTGAAAGACAGTAAATAAGCATGTTGTGTTGTTTTTTTTTTTTACTATATAAATCTAGACACAATAATTTCAAATGAAAAAAATAACCCATGATTTAGAAGGCCGGAACTGAAGTACCAGGTGGCTGCTTAATGCTGCTTTTCCAATCCAGGATAAAGGTAGTATTCAATTGCAGCAGGAGACTGGTGAAATACGGGTGCGTTACCGTTTAGTCTGCAGCCATGCCCAGCAGCATCACCGCTCGGGCGGACGGAGTATCTCTGTGCCGGCAGCTGAACCCCGCTCTATGCGCGAGGGTCTCTGACCCGCAGAGGAGAGGGCATCCCTTGAGCTAAGAGGCCTTCAGGAGCACACTAAGCACAGTACAAGTGTACATCCATCACCGTCAGCTCCTCCTTTGCTGCTTGGCAAACAGTGTAGTGTTTTCGAGGCTTTTTATTCTGTGAATTTGCCTGCCTATTAGTGCATATGCAGTGAGTTGAAACAAAGCGTTTTGCAAAGGCAAAGCCCTTGTCCTACCTTTACTTCATGAATTACCGTTATGCCTGTGGAAATGATGGCTTTTGAAACAATGTACCTTTTGATTTGAATATTTTATTGCAGTGTTCCCAATGACCATAATATCTGGAGCTAGGAGTTGAGACGGATAATCCTAGCTCAGTTCTCTGCTGTCCTGACTACTGTATAGTTTTGCACAGGCAGGTTATTTGAGAAGAAATCTGGGAAACCAGTGATGCCAAAAGACAGTCATCTTTGAGATGGAGGACAGAAATTAAATGGCAGAAAGTGTTCCCTGCAACAGTGTACCTATATGTATTCAATTACAGGACAATATTGTCTGAATTTACAGAGTAAGAGGCGGGATATTATTTTAAATCTTTCCACAGGAACTGTTGGATAACGATCGTACATCAGTACGTTACTACATTATGATGACATGTAGAAAGAGGTATTTTTCCTTGGAATTTCTCAAAATGATAGGAGCATTGAGATAATTTTTTTGTTAATTTCAGTAATTGTCCTTTTGAATTTTTCTTGGTATATTGTTGGGTTTTTTTGCAGTAAAGCCTCTTCATCTTACACAGTGGTCAGCGAATGAATACTGCATTTATCTTTCAGATTCGGCCAGAGTTTGACAGAGGTCTTTAATTGTTCATGTGTAAAGTGTGATACCTGTGACTTAGAATAATACAGTCTACATATAAATGTAAATTTTCATAGCTCAAAGAAGTCCTCCTATAAACATCTTTATTCTACCTGAGGAATATTATAATTTTTTTCTATAGTTATTCATAGTTTAAGTGTTTAAACTGAATCATGCTGAGAGAATATGAGCCCGTGATATTATTTATATTAAATATGGCACCTCGTACTGCCTCTTAATTGGCTTTTCTGTGAGTTAGAGATAGTTTACAATAATTAAGCTGTAAGTAGGAGTTCACATAGGACTTCATGATCTCTAAACAGCCTTTTCATGGCTCATATATGGAGAGTGATGCCATGACTGGAATCTTGAAAAATAAATCATTATTAAAGGTACATAAAGAGTGATCAGATTGGAAAAATGTATCCATTAGAAGATTTGAGAGCTTGCTTTATATTCATTAGCATCCCCTAATGCTTGACCAGAAGTTTTTGTTAATGAAGCAATTGCTTTAGTACATGTAATACATAAACTTCACACATGGATAGACCAGCCTAACTTTAAAATATTTTATTCTTACAAGAAGAACGAAACATAAGAAATGTCAATTTTCACCTCCAAAATTTAAATTGTTGTGTTTGAATACTTACCACTGTAATGCAGGCAATGTTCAGTGCCACAATTTAATTACCATTTTCCGGGGTGTTAACCTATTACAGAAATTACAGATTGAAAAGAGTATACTATTCCTCATCTAATTAAGTCAGTTTGGATCAAATTTCTTTTTCTTGATCAAAGCATTTTGTTATCTTGTAATCAAATAATTTTGTGTTTAGGTTTAGGGAAACAAAATAATTTTGGACACATCATAATAGCATTCTTAAAAAACAGGTAAGCCAGGACACAGCTTTTTTTATGACATGACTACACATTACATTAGGTACTTTTTAAAAAGTTTTACTCAGTTGTAACTTGTGAGTTTAACTTCACAGAAGTGAAGGGATTCAAGCAGGAAAAATGGTACAATAATGAGAAGGATCGTATAACAGAGCAAACAACATTTTGGAGGATGGCAGAATAGAGGTGTTAAAAACTGGAATGCATGCGAAGGAATAATGCTTAGGAAAAGCTGGTCAGCAAAACGGAATGTATGACATTAATGGATATGTGAGAATTTCTTTTTTTTGTTTGTTTTTTATTGTTCTGGGTCAAGGTGGAAATAGTATACAGCTGTATAAAAGCAGATGTAGGGGAAAAAAGGGATTCTGACAATGGCTTTTAAGGCCACTGGTGACCCAGATTTCAGATTATGGTATACGTGATCTAAAGCTCAGGCCTGACCTCCCATGTTCCTCTCAACAAATGTACATTAGATTCACGTACAAGGAACATTTTGCTAAGGGCATATGCTACTGTTATTTAAAGACGGGTGTTATGGACTCTCAGGACAGTGTAATGTGGGATAAGAGCTCACATTTTCCAGCCTTTCAGAAAGCCTTTTATGCTCTCTCAGTGAATCTGTATTGGTGCTCTGTAGCAGCCGAACATTTGTATTTGAGCTCCAACTGTTACATAAAATTGCAGGCATTGTGTGTGATAATCTAAATTAATTTTCTGCTTTAGTCCTTCAAGTATTATTTAGAAGTTTATACTACAAAAAGGCAGTTGATTTAGAGGACATTCTCTATGAGAGTTCAAAGTACATGGCCCAGTTCTGTTGGGATAGGATAATTGCATATATTCTTACAGATGGTTAATTTGTTCCCCAGTTGAATGTTTGGAACAGAACAAAGTGATTTGTGCTATATCCTATTTGACTTGAAGAGGTTGAGATGTGACACTTTCCTGATAGGCAAGGTAGATGTTTAACTTGTATAAAACATGCCAGGCAGAAGAGTTTAAAATATGTGCGAGACCTTGGGAAAATAAACTAATAATATTTTTTCACGTACAGAATGTAATACTTGTCTGCCTGGTACAGCTGGAGAGTGAGGAGCAAAGATAGATGTATGCCCCTTTTCCACGCTGCCAGTGTCATGGGTTCCTGGGGACTAACTCGTACTTCAGCTACAATTTAACGCTAGTCTATGAAACACTTTGTGACTGACTCCAAATTACCCAAGCAGATTTCGCTCTGGAATCCCTTCCTAGTCACATAAAAAGGAAAACGTTAAGCGGGTGATCTGAGCTTTATACTGTATGAGAGATTTCTGTCTCAGCATCTGACCCACAATAGGTACGCAGAGCCTTTCATCAAATTATCTGTCAGAGGAACTTAATGCTCACTATTATACCTATCTTATTGGTGGCAATGTTAATGGAAAAAGGAAGCTAAGGAAACGTATACGAAATTCTGAACCAGAAAGCGGAGTAGAATTTAAGACTTTTCTGTTCCATGTTAAATTCTAGACTCTGCTAAAATAAAATGCATTTAGGCTTTGAGAATATGGATGTAACTACACACTAGAGACTGAATTCTTTTGTCCTTGTTCAAGCAAATCCTGCCCCTAGACTGAACTGGGAATTTAGGTTGAGTGAGGACCGCAGAATTGAGCCCTAAAGGAGTATGGCTTACTGCAATAAAAGACACAAGAGAGCTGGAGTAAAAATACTGCTAGCAACATGTAACAACGGAACAACATTACTTAGGGAAACATTCAAATGGCATGAATTAATTAGAAACAAGACTTTGATCTAATGCTTATGACAGTATTTATGTTCAGTGTAACCTATAATTTGTATTACCTCAACTCTGTCATATACTTTTTTTGTTTCCTAAATAGTGTTTGCCTATCTTTTACTGTTCATGAAAGAAAATGTTTTGCACTGTCAACATATTTGTTTGTTGTTAATAAAAGAGCGTAACTAAAAATATAATGATGTGTCAAACAGAACTAACCCTCTAGAGAAGCTAAGCAGGCAGAAATAGTGCTGTGAAAATGAATGCATTGTAAGTCAAAGCATTTGCTCTTCCAAAACAAATTATCTAAAGTCCCACCCACAACATACTAATGATGAAGCAGAACTAGAGCAAGCTTAGGGGTTGGTTCTGCTATCTTTTACGTTAGTATGAAACTTATATAATATCATTTGACATCAACAGCGTTATTTCAGATTTACAATAACATAAATTAGGGCTCAATAAGCAGAAAATTAGTAAAGCTAATTGCTTTAAATACATTTTAAGCTCAATGAAATGTCTGTTATCTCACTGATGAGCTCTATCCGGTTCCAGTTTAAAATCTGCTAGCTCTCAGAGAAAGATATGGATTAAGACTGCTTTGACAACAGATCCATATTAATTGAAGAGACATTTTTAATTCCTTTTTACGCATATTTTCATACTCACATTATCTGAATCTTTTTTGCATAGTTTATTCTCAAGAAAATGTTTGTTAAAATACGGGAAATATTTGTGCTTTTTTTTTAAAGTATAATTAAGTGTGTATGTTGATTTTTACAAGCAAGTCTGCACAATTTCTAGTATTAATTTAAAATGATGTATTCTGTGTGAAAACCACCTAAGTATATTCCAATTATAGTATTTATTCACAAAATTAAGAAATCTGTCATGCTAAGTATGATGTCTGCATTAATATAGAGAAACTAGCTGCAACTCCGTTTATACCTTTCTTGACCTAAGAAATCTTCATAAAGGAAGGCTACATTTTTTTTCCTGGAAACATAATTCCACTTTTTTTTTCAAAGTCATTTAAAATCCATTCCTGTGTGAGGATTTATAAACATGGGCTTTGGTGTTCATGCAGAATTCAAGTGAATAAGGCTCAGGGAATTATACTGAGCACAATTTCTTTCAAGAGCTAGTGGATTTCCCTTTTATTGCTTGATATGTCCATTTGTTCTGACATTTTGCTGAGCATTGCAAAGCCAAACAAAATCTTTTCAAAACTGCCTTTGTTTATTTTTCTTCTGGAAACTTTTAGCTCACTCCTCACATTTCCTGCTCCTCTCCTCTTTCAGTGACTTTTAATGAAATTCCTAATTGAATTCTGATACTTTCATCATTTCTGGGCCCCTCACTACAAGAAGGACATTGAGGTGCTGCAGCGTGTCCAGAGAAGGGCAACGAAGCTGGTGAGGGGGCTGGAGCACAAGTCTTATGAGGAGCAGCTGAGGGAACTGGGGTTGTTTAGTCTGGAGAAGAGGAGGCTGAGGGGAGACCTTATCGCTCTCTACAGCTACCTGAAAGGGGGTTGTGGCGACGAGGGTGTTGGCCTCTTCTCCCAAGTAACTAGTGATAGGACAAGAGGAAATGGCCTCAAGTTGCGCCAGGGGAGGTTTAGATTGGATATTAGGAAAAATTTCTTCACTGAGAGGGTGGTCAGGCATTGGAACAGGCTGCCCAGGGAGGTGGTGGAGTCACCATCTCTGGAAGTGTTCAAAAAACATGTAGACGTGGTGCTTCAGGACATGGTTTAGGGGACATGGCGGCGCTGGATTAATGGTTGGACTTGATGATCTTGAAGGTCCTTTCCAACCTAGTGTTTCTGTGATTCTGTGATCATTAGTTCCAGGCAGAAGTAACTACAAGAAAACTTCACTGAGGGAAACTTCACCGTTTATGGTGTTGCCATGGGGTGAAGACTACCTGAAAGCAGTGCTCATGTGAGTGAGACCTGGACTACATCTGTCCACTATAAGGATTACTGCAGTATGCAGAGTTAAAAAATAAAGAGAAGGAAAGAAGTAGGAATTAATTTTGTTAAAAACCTGTTAGCATCATTACCTTCCTGTAACATGTTGGGGTGGGAGGCCAAAGAGTGAAAGTAACCCAAGTGAGAACTGCTGGTTGGCCCTAGATCTGGAGAGAATCACAGAAGTAGTGCTGGGGCTATGCGGATGGTGGGGTCATTCATGATTTATGCTGACAATCTATTTGCAAAAAAAAAAAAAAAAAGCAATAAATAGTCGAAAAAGCAGTCCCTTAGGGGAGGTGGAAAGCATTGCCTGGGGTGGAACTGCTCTGGGCTCCCAGCCAGGACTGGGAACATTGAAGTCTAAACGGGGCTGGAAGTTCTGGGTTTGGTTTTGTTTTGCCTAAGTTTCTGTTTTTAGAAATGCAGGATAAAAAATCTTAAAAAGTCCTATCCAGCATTTAAATCTATTCTGCTTGATTGATGATATTTAGATTAAATGTCATGGAGTGGTGTGGTTCTGCTCTTCCGCCTGCTCCATCTACATTTCCCTGTGTCAGACATTCTGGAGAATTTTTAATTAATAT
The DNA here is from genome assembly GCF_000687285.1 of Phaethon lepturus. Lineage (NCBI taxonomy): Eukaryota > Metazoa > Chordata > Aves > Phaethontiformes > Phaethontidae > Phaethon > Phaethon lepturus. The sequence goes on from NW_010513839.1 coordinate 12,528, forward strand.
GTTTTTCCTGATTGGGAAAGGATGCAACCCTTGGTAAGAGATCAGACTCATAATTGAGACGGGGTCTCTTCCTATTGCCATTCTACGGAAGATGACTTCTAAAGAGTTTAGGTGCCCCAGAGACCTACTAAGATGAAAAGCAGCATCTACAAATAAGAAACAAAACATTAAATAGCCCCGATCTCATTCCAATACACAATCGCTGTGGAATCAAAAGAAAAGTAAATCTTTTTTCTTTTAACTAAAATTAAAGCTGGTTAAGAGCTTTTTTGGATAAACTAGAGGTAGTTTTTTCTCCTCTGTAAAGGTGATAAACAGAACTTATTTTTTTACTTGAAGATCCTAAGTAGCAAGGCATAGCTGGTAATTTATTAGTTTGGACTAATTAACTGATAAACTGTAAGAGCTTTATTTATTTCAATATTTTATAATAAATATTGCTGCAAAATTCAAAGTACATATTTTATTAGCAAAACCAAATAACTTTGAATATTTTCTTGTTTGCAGCTATTGACATGCAAAAATAAATTTCCTTATTGAGTTGTTCAGTCACAAAAAACAATGAAAAATACATAACATTTATTCAAGGCTTTGATTCACCTTCACTGAGCAAGCAACTGCTGCTCTTTTAGGCAGCTCCCAGGCATTTGTTACTGCCCCTCTTCCAGATGTTACTACTGTAGTAGTAGAGTCAGCAGAATGGAGTATGTGGGAGTGCTTCAGCTGTTCAAGTTTAGTTCAGCAAATTAACTTTAATCTTTGATTAGTGGACTTGGGCCAAGAGTCTGGGCTGAGAATGGGAGTTGCTTCAGGGTTAACATATGTTGAGTTCTTCCCTAAGATGATTGTTTGTTACGTAGATTCAGCAATGTCTTAAACTACTGCAAAAAATTATCTCGTCTATCAAAGATCTTACAATTTAGTGACCAGTGTTTCTGTCAAAATTAACTTTATTATTTTGGTGTCAGGTGTTGGGGTTTTTTTTTGGCAAAATGATCTTGGCTTTATTAGGCAGAGCTGAAATAGTGTGATTCGAGGATGTTCTTTCTCCCTTCTCAAGTTAACACAGCTCTTTTTGTGCTTCAGGTGTGGCCTGCTGCAAAGAAATCTGTAAAATACCTTTATAAGAGAGTTGTCATCTTTTATGTGCCTGCCTTCTCTGCTGGTGCTGCTGCCCACTGAGTTTCCTTTACTCATCTGTTCTACCTCCTGGAAATGTGGTTATCTTGCCATGCTTCAGAAGACAAATCAACAGAAAGAGTG
>NW_010513839.1:13821-34491 GCF_000687285.1 Phaethon lepturus
ATGGAGTGCTAGAGAATTTTTGAAGCATTGTTGTCAATTCCTCGTCACTACTTTGCATTTTAGTAACGAAAGAAATTAATTTACAATTGCTGTTAGAAGTATTCAACCTATACTTTACAGATATTTATGTGCAGAATAGGAGTATTGGCTTTTTTTAAAACATGAGTACATGCTAATGCAGTGGCTATTTAACTCAAAGAGTCACAGTTGTTTAGCATAACAATGAAATGGAGGAAAGAGCAGCCCCATCATGATCTATTCAGAACTTAATAGGGTATTGCAGTTCTTACAGCCCAGTATACCAGAGAGTGTAAACTGGCAGTAAATGCACAGAGAGAAAAGTTCATAGGTGTTTCCAGATGGTGTGATTATGGTGGGTCTGGAAGTTCTGCTTAATTGTCTGTGTAGGCAGTTGGAGCTAAGAGGAAGGCTTGCTTTTAGTAGTGATATAGGTCACTACTGGAAATTTATCAGATTTTTTCTCCCTGGATTGTTCAGGTTTAATTGTGACTTGAACACAGCTGCTGGTAAAAGAGTACTCTGCAAAGAGGTGCATTTATTTATTTTTATACTAAACTAAATTCACTAACATATTATTTTCTAATTAATATAAAGTGATACATTCTTTTAAAATCAGTACTTTTAAAAATAATAAATTATTTAACAATAAGGTTGCAAATCCCTACTTGAAGTTTTGTAGGAAATGTATTTTCAAGACCACTAGAAATCAAGGGGAAGAAGGTATCCCAAAGATTCTTCTGGATGTACTGATCTAAATGAATTCATATAGTATTTCTGAGCATCGTTTGCTACAATAGACGCCCAACTCATAAGTGGTTAATGAAGGTATTTTTCTGTAAGAGAATAATTACAGATGATAATTCTATATATGCTGAAAATATTTTTGGTGTGTTTAGTTTGTTGAAAATTTTAACATAATTTCAATGATTTTCCATATTTGTATACCTACCTCAGGCTATCAAATGCAACTCTTAGAAACAAGCTTATTTTTTACAACTTCCAAAGAATATGTAGTAATCATTGGGATCTCACTTGTTTTCTGTAGGAAAAAAAAGATAAGTGATACTCAGTAAACTTTCTTGATGTATTATTGAGGGTGATGGAGCACCGGCACAGGCTGCCCAGAGAGGTTGTGGAGTCTCCTTCTCTGGAGACCTTCAAAACCCAACTGGACACGTTCCTGTGCAGCCTGCCCTGGGTGATCTTGCCTTGGCAGGGGGGTTGGACCAGATGATCTTCAGAGGTCCCTTCCAACCCCTACCATTCTGTGATTCTGTGGTTATCGTAGATGAACCTTAAAGAACACTGAAATTGTTAATCCATTCATTCATTATAGAATCATAAACTACAGGCAGCTCTGGATCACTTTTAGCTTTCCATTTGATCATAGCATTAGTCAGTATGATTCAGATATGTAATATAACTCCTACTCGAGTTGGTATTACTTTATGATTATAACTAACCATCCCTGAGACACGATTCTTCAAGTTTGTGGTGTTTGGGAGGCTGTAGTGATAACCTCCACTTTCTCCTGACTTACACTTAAGCTAAGGATTTAGCTATAATCTGTGAAGCATTAAAACTCTTCCTTGTTTGCTTGTTTGTTCTAAAACAACATTCAGTTAGTCTTGCAAGGACAAAGTCGTTGTATTTGGTCTATTAGATTGCTGTTCAGGTAGCAACAAGTATTGGGAATGCTCCGTAATATCTTGGTTTGTGACTTGCAGCCAAATAGCAGGCGCAGTTGTTTTCTCAGGTTCTTCCCTGTTTGCACTGAAATAAACTCCTCCTGCATTCACTGTAATTTTCTTCTCAGTTCAATCTTTTCGTCTCCATTTGCAGATGAACTGAGTGCCAGTCCTGTAAGGACTGAAGTTCTTCCTGTATCTTTGGCTGTCTTGGAAGTTACTAGCCATGTTTTGCCAAATTAAGAAATGTGTCCTACTGTGCTCAGAACATTTTTTGGGGTTTGGTATCAACCCGAAGGGCAAAATCTGTTTTGTCCCAAGTTAGGCTGATTTTTGAATGATGTTCAAACTTGGTGATGCTTTCTGGTTTATAATGCTACTGATCTTTGACCAAGTTCTCCAACATACTGTTTCACACCAGTACGTTTTCTTTGTCCTATTTTTCAAATCCTTTCTTGAGGAGAATCCTGTTTTTTTAATTCTCTACTGGTCTGCACTAGGTGTTTGAAGTGAGAGAGAGATGGTGCAGGGTTCTTTCTGGATCCAGTAAGAAAGGCTGGACCACAAATGGTTTAATAAACTAGCTGTTTAAATATGATAGACTAAAAAGAGGAATATAGATAGCAACTAAGTCTTAACGTCCCCTTCAGATGCTGGGCACCCCAGATGCATGCAGCATCGGACAGACCACTGATGGATTTCCCTATCTCACACTGCAGAGATCCCGACGGAGAATTGTCCTCCATTTTGGTCATTCTTGCTGTTATATGTGATTTTCTTAAAGAAAACAACTCAGTTCATCTTTTGTACTGTCAAACAGAATGGAAGGTCACAGAGGAACTTCTTGCTGCACAGTTCGATAAATGCAAAGCCGTGCAGGTGGCATAATCGCTGGTACTGAGTGGGTGAGGGATGCCTGCAGGCTCCTCATTTACAACGAGATGGCTGAGTTTGTCTTGTGGCCAAGAATTTGTGCCACGCAGCCCAGCCTGGAGGCCACGCTGGACATGCAGCCCAGCCCAGTGCAGGCCTGTGCCTGCTCCGGTTAAGTGTGGTGTGGATCACCGCCTCCTCCATGTATAGCAGTCTCCAGATCGGGATGACTGTGTTGCGCCCCATGATCCACATACACTTTACCATTCCCAAAGATACTACAAATCACAGATTATATTAGTAAACTGTTCAGCTAACAGAAGGTCTCCTGACAGGCTGGGATGTTCTCTCTGGTGGGATGTGACACCCACCAGCGCAGCGCAGGCTGGCACAGGGCGTGCCAGCAGGTTCCCCCACAGCAGCTGCTCGTGCTAACGTACGGGCTGCTCCAGCCCCACGTATGAGGAACAATAGAGAAAACATGGTCTGTTGAAGGTCATTAACTCCTCAATACAATGTCTTCCACAAGGGTCCCAGTACATCTACTGAGGAGGAATCTCCTATGTAGCATTTCCTTCCATACTGTGCTCTCAGGTAACCTTAGGTTTGTACTTATAGTATGAGGCGTGAAGGCATCCAGAAAGGAAAACATATCTGTAATAAGGGAACAATTATTGTAATGTCCCCAGCCATATAGGAGAAGGAACAGCAGGGTTATCTGAGAAAAAAGAATTAAGCCAAGCCAGTAAAATATTTCTGTGAAAGGTTTTTCTGTTCGATGTTTCTGTTTCTACTTTGATGAAACAAACATTTGCAGGGATGTTCTTACGGCAACGTGTCAATTGTAATAGAAGTATTTCTGTGGCAGAAAAAAAAAAGGTACATTTGAAACAGCCTGTTTCTACATGTTTTGCTTGAAGTGTATATATTTCTCAAGCTTGGGAACACTTTCAAAATATTTCTCTGTATATCTAAAGATGAATCAGTACTACTGTAAAAATTGAGAAGTAACTGTATGTAACTTGCTCTTAAATTCCCATTTTCAACTGATTTCAAAATTATTCTGTTATGTTCTGTTGTCTTCAAGAATGGTTGAGCAGGCACAGCTGTTGGCTAGACATGGAACTGTGTTATGCTAAGTGATGGACACGCTCAGAAGGTCAGCTGTTTTGGTTAAGTTCAGATGCTTAAGCCAAGACTTGCCATACTTCCTTCTAGACCTGTAAAATAGGTCAAAAATCGTACATGAGCAGGCTCACAAGAGCCATTCAATATATGATATTAAAAACCAAAGTTGACTTACAGAGATACAAAGTTGCAAAAAGTGAAGACAACACCCAGCAGAAAGTAAAAGGGGAATAAAATAGGTAAGCCCAAAACTTTTTGTACCAATCAAAAACCAGTGGAGAACTTCTGACATATCCCAAAATAAGTAAGAATCTCAAGAAGCTGGAAAATTACTAGCCCTGATATGTAGCACTAATGTTAGCAGATTGCTTGCTTCATAGTGAGAAAACTTTTGATCATAAGCTAAATGTGTGGATGTTTTAGAGGCTCGTGGTTTACGTATAGAGATCTTGTGAAATCCAAAGTATACTGTCAGGAAAATTCCGCAAGAGCCTTCCTTCACTTAAAGAGAAAAGGAAAGGAAATATCTGTGAAAGATACATCTTTTTTATACTCTTAAAAGAAAATCATCCTTAAATTAGGCAAAGGACTGCTTGAGCATAAAGAAAGTTTCTTTGAAGGAATGTGTCAAAGCCATTAAGATGTATTGACTCTCACAGGTGTGGTATATTGATGGAAACTTCTACCTGTGTTTCAGCTTTCTGTATCCCAAGGCACTCAGCAGTGTCACAGACAGTGAAGAGTGCAGGTATTTTCATCAGGATGATACAGGTGACATACCAGCATAGTGCTAAAAAGATGGCTGTTCCTAGCCACAATCTATAGAGATTATTAACACCAACACTGTCTTAGTGCTGTTGGAAGAGTTTTCTAAATGCCTTACAAAATTGAAGCACAGATTTGAAGCTTTCTGCAAAAGAAGGCTATTTTGGTTTTTTTTTTTAATTAGCCACAAGAAAACTGAAATGGGTTATTAAAATATGAAGACGACATTTTGAATGGGGTTCAGAGAAAAGTGTTGATGAGTAGGAGGCTAGAGAAAATGAAAAAAAAAAAAAATAAAAGAAGAATTTGTAAACATGGTCAAGGTATCCCCAAGAGACTCTGGTCTTGCATCCTTATAAAACAATATTATCTCAAAGCTGCCATTACAATTACGTGTAAAGGAAAGGCTTAGTGTACAGCTGATCCATGACCCTTTAAAGTACTTATTTTAGCAGCTTGATTTTCTTTTAACCACTCTGATTTGTCTATGGATTTGTGAAAGTGAAAAGGAGCCTTTTGAACCCCTTGTCTTTTCTTGACATGTCCCTATAGGACCTTTACTTAGAAATTACACCGTGGATAACTCTATGAGAGGTATGTCCAGCAAGTACTGCCAGTAAGGCAAACCTGCTTGAAGAGCTGTCCTTTCCCTCTTCACTCCATCAGCTACAATCTTTGCAGTATTGTTTGACGTTAATTTGAAGTCTGGAGCTATACATATGTGTAGAAAGCTTCTAACAAATTTTTCTAGATCAAATATTAATGCCACATACGTTAGTACAAAAACCAGAGAGGCAAAATGAAGCTTTAAAACTCTGTCTGCACTTTTGCAGTACAAGCAGCATAGGAAAAAAACTGCTTATCTGCTTTCTAGCATCCCCCTGAGCAGCCCCAATGTGTGGTATCGGGAGTTTTGGAAGGAATGTACAGGCATAAAGGGTTCTCAACAGAGAGTACAAGTAATGTTTCACACCACCTAAAGCCCTGAAAAAGCCTGAATAACGGATGAGCTTTTGGGATTGCTGAAAGTATATTGTCAATGGGAAGCAGACTAGACTGATTAAAAGGTATAAATGTGTCTTCAAATTTTGCTAGCTCCTATTTCCTTAGGCACGTTCAGTTCCAATTAGGCTAGTACAGAATCTTCCTCACATGTATTTGAAATTTAACATGCATTCAGTTTACATTTGAGGTAACTATTTACTAAATGTCTCTGTCAGACATGGCATTTCCTATAAATAGCATTTTTGACATCTTTACCAAAGTGAAGACAAAATATCTAGCAAACTGAAGGACATCCAGCCATTTTTTTGTTGTTTTATTTTTTTTAATTTTCAATTAACATCAAAATTCATAAGCTAGCTAGACATGTATGGGCTTTGTAGGCAGATAAATCTTTCAGAATCCCACTTCTGTGTGACTTTTTAGCTCTAGCTATTTGTAATGAAGTGATTTTTACTGAAATCCACCATGATTTTATTTTAAGGTCTACTCGGTTCATAAGATATGTATGTTTCCTACCTCTGAAAAATCGATGTAAACACATAAGCTCTGGCAGGTTGTTATCAATGTTTCACAGAAGCTAAAATCAACCTAAAAGATAACCTTCCAAAACTCAGAGGAAAACACACACTTTCAGATTTGCCTGTCAGTCTATCTCAAAGGAGACAAAGCCAGAAAAAATGTCTTTAAATGTGATGGTCTCTTATGATCCGTTTCTAAAATTGTGTTTCCCATTGGATCTTTTATCAGAACAAGACAAAGCTTTATGCTGTCCTGTCTGACAGCGAAGCACATACTTTATACAACTTGCTGCAAGGGTTATGTCGTTTAAGCTACTCTGTGATCAGTAACCTGTTTCTCTCACGGGGCTCCTCAAAGGTGGTTAGTACCCAAAACATAAGAGGGGGAAAAAAAACATTTGAAACTGCTTTTTTTTGTCATTTTTCTCCATTGCTTCCATCTCTCTTCTCTGTCTTGTATTTCAAACCACCCAGAATCTGGAAGAGGGCAGCCTGTGGTTCAGAACATTCATAATTCGTAGTACATCTTGTACATACACTTCTTCACTGTGCATCCACGGTGAGGCCAGGAAAAGATGCTTTGGGATTACATTCTTCAGAATGTTGGATACCAAAGGAAGTCAAAATGTATATGAAGTAGGGTTCGATGTATCTTCCTGTTCTGCCTCCTAGGAAACTTCCTTAATATAATATTGAATAATAAGAAGGCTGCTTGTAGTTTTAACCCATCAGAGGACAGTTTGACCTCAATTTAAAAAATTGGGCAAGATTTTCCTTTGTTCCTGGGCCACTCTCGGTGGAATAGATTTGGCTTATTTACTTTGGAGATGGAGGTTCAATAAATGGAGCAGAAGGGTTTGTTGCATTTCTACATTGGTGGGGTTATGGGGAACTGAGTTATGCCATGTTTCTCTGTAATACTAGTGATACACAAAGCAGAGCCCTGTGGTCCTTCTGAACCCTCTGATCGAGAGGTGTTACATGTAACTTCAGAAAACTATTGGTATTTGTATTAGCAATTACAGATTTCTTTGGCTGCGCTGGAATCAAAATTACATCCATCGGCAATATGCAACAGAATTCAGAGATTTTCTTTTGAAAGGGATGGTATTTTATTGATTTCATCTTCCTGTTAGTCACAGTATTGGTTACGGATGTTTTCCCTTCTCTATGTGTCTGAATTCATGGCACCTAGTCAGCTGTGCATTGCATCAGGAAAATTTGGAGTATCTACAAGACTGTGCTCCATGCACTCACAGGGCTTCTCTTGTAGGACTTTGGAGTGGGAGCTGATGGAAAGACTATTCTGAGGAGGAATATAGAGAAGAATGATGGTGGGAGTTCAATGCTTGGGAACTGAGTGGAGTTGAATGCATTCGAGTATACATGCCCTCATGGAACTGAGTGTGAGACTAATATTGCCAGAAATAACATGATTCAAGTAATGATGATCAATCCTGAATAATGGTTATATAATGGGAAGAAGTCTGTGGAGTCCCAAATAATACAAGATCATTTACAATGCTCTGAAAGAGTCTGAAATGAATGACAAACACCCACGTGTTAATGACATCAGCTTGAGGCCTTCATTCCAACTGAACCACCTTCAGGACTTTAAAGCCATCTGTGCTATAGGGTACAGGGCCATATTACAGGATCTTTTGGACGTGTTTGACATTCACTACGCTTTCCGGAGTCTTGATGGCGTGTATGGGAAGTTTTGCAGGGTACCAGCTGGTGCACTGGACAAACACCTCCGCAGCCTCTCCTTTAGTGTATGGAATTTCCTTCTTTTACCATTAGAAAAAGACCAAAATAACAGAAAATGAGGTTAACTCAAAGTAATTCAAGACTTCTGCCAAAACAAAGCAATCTCATCTGCATAATTTCTTGCAGTACACAATTTTGTGAATCTCCCCTCCCCTCCTCTCCCCTCCTCTCCCTCTCCTCTCCCTCTCCTCTCCCTCTCCTCTCCTCTCCCTCTCCTCTCCTCTCCCTCTCCTCTCCTCTCCTCTCCTCTCCTCTCCTCTCCTCCTCTTCGCTTCTCTTCTTGCTTCTCTTCTCTTTTCTCTCGCCTCTCTTTTCCTGGCTCAGGAGAAGTGGTTCCTGTCTCCTGAAGAGTCAGAACTTGAGCAATGAAGAGCAGGACCAACCACACAAGGGAGGAGAAGGAGAAGAGGTGTGTGCTTCCTCTCCTCTCCTCTCCTCTCCTCTCCTCTCCCTTTTCCCCTTCCCTCCTCTCCATGCCATATCATCTTTCTCCATGCTAGTATCTTCAGTTTTCTGCTCATTTCATTTTTATTGATACAGTGTGAAATTATCGGATTTAAGTACCCATTAGCTACTAAAATTTGAAACCAGCTATGGCACAAAGTAAAATAAAGTATCAGAGTCTCAATTTCCTTCTCACTGCTGGTGCTTCTGGCAGTCCCATGTGAGCTGTTAGTATGATGAATAAACATGCATTCAGTTGGTTCATTAGGGTGGAGCTATAGATCTCTCCTGATGTTTCCTTTATTCTTTGAAAAAGAGGCTTTATTGTTTCTATATATTTGGCTGTTACAGCTGTGATGTTGCAAAGCAAAACAAAGTGCCATACAACAAAAAGGGTTCTGCTTCTAGAAAATGCAAAAATAGGAAGCAGAAAAGATAAACGTCATGCAAATGTAATGCTTTATCTTGCTGATTGCCAGGCATGTGTACTTGGAGGGAAATTCTTCCATAAGTTGTGGAGTTACAATGACCTGTTGGAAATATGTTCTCATCAAAACCACAACTTAATATTTAAAGATTAAAGAGAGTGCTACAGTTTAATATTTATTCTACCCGAGAATCATATACAATAGTATTACTTCTCTATTATATCTATCACTCACCATCTGAAGCTGTCTAAAGCATTTTAGTCAATTAAGCTTCATTGCACATCTACAATGACAAAGTTTGATCCAGCTATTGGGCAGATGGAGGAATGTTACTGACAAACATTAAAATGCCCTTGCCTGAACAATGACTGACAATATCCTCTTTATTTCAGTGGTCTTTTTCATGAGGAGTGTTCTATGGCACTGCTTGTCTTTGAAATTAAAGTAACATTTTTATTTCTTTTTACAGTGTTAGTAGATCACTGTCAAGTTAATTGTTTTGATTTATGTAGTGCCTAGATATCCCACCAGATGCATGAAAATCCCCCTATTTTCCATTTCCCCTGATCCATGCTGAGAGTCACTACCTCAGACAGCTTATTTGTTCAAATTAGACAAAATAAGTTTGTGAAATAGAAGATAATTTAAAAAAGAGAAAAAAAATTCCCCTGATAGTTTCATAGACAAGGAATGCAAATGTCCAAAGTGACCCAAAAAGTTAGCTCGGTATCCTGGGTCTAGAGCGGGTCCTGTTATTCCCAGCTCAGCATTCTAGCCGGAAGACCACATGTAAGGATTCTGGTCCTTTTACTGATGTTTTGAACTAAATGTTTGACAAGGTATGAAACCAGTCACACTCTTAAAGGAAGAGGTGTGTAATTTCTGAAACTCATAAGCATAACCAATATTTGAGGACAAAATGTGTCCTTGTCTCTTCTTCTTTCCCTCAGATAAAAAGAAAGTGAGAACGTAGTCTGGCTTTTCAGTTACCTCTGAGTGGAGTTACAGAACACACTATTATCAATGCTTTTACCAGCTAGGAATTTATGTAGTGCTTCTGCTTTGAGCATGGATTTTTGATTTGATGCTAAAAATGCCGTATACATTTCCATGACAAGGTATATAACATTGCTGCCAAGAGAGGACGTATGCAGTTAACATGCAGATGGATGCATCTGAGTCCCAATTTCTATATTTCAGTTCTCTTCATATTATTCTGCAGAAAGATATTCCCTAAAACAACTGAGCAGCCTGCAGCAAATGCTACATTTCTGCCAGAACTTTATAGGAGATTTTGTAGAGACAGGCCAGTATGCAAGGTCGATAGCGAACAAACATCCACACTAACGTAAGAAGGTGCTGTCTTTCAAGGAGATTTTTGTCCTCATGAGAAGCAAAGCTGAAACCTAGTTGTGTTCCCTGTTGATTTTGTAAGAAGGTTTTTTTTTATTACAGGGAGGCCTCGCAAACGAGCTGCTTCACAAATTCCAATTAGATAGAATTATACCACAACTCTACCTAATTTTTCACACATAAATCCTATTGCAAGTGGACAGATGGGTTTACATTTCTTTGCCTTAAGTACAGTGTGCTAAATGTTGCATCAATCATTGTGCTTAATTTCAGATATACTTACATTTTAGCTGATGAAAGAATACTTCTTTATACTTTGAACAGAGCACCAGGCTGATGAAGTGCTCTATCTTTTTTTTTCTGAAATTGGTTGGCTGGACATAATAACATTTTCACTTATACTTTTCCTTTAAAAAATTTTTCCACAAATACATAAAGAACACAGAATCAGAGAACTGCTTGCAGGACAAACAAAAAGCTAGAAGCATATGTTGATAACAGTGGTTTAAGTTTTCCATTTCTGAAATCCATATAGCAAATGAGCAACTGAAATGCAGTACAAAATATTTTAACATCCCACTCTGACACTGCAAAACATCAACTGAAAATATTCATATATACAGTTGCTGTCAGAATTTTTTTCCTCTTGATTATCAAAACCAATGTTTACAATCATGTGATTATAAGCTTATGAATGCCAAAGCATGTTGCTGTTGGACTGGATTTTGTGAAATCTCACTGTCCAAGAAAAACGATCCTTTTAATTTCCAAACTGAAAGTCCTTTTTTGCTATTTCTGCAACTATAGTGAATTTATGAGAGGAGCAAGTTAAACAATTTAGTCTTGATTGTAGTAACTTCACAACGAAGAACTGTCTTCACCAAGAAACAATGATCTTTAACAGCAAATAAAATACCAAAAAGGATCCTAATGGTTTGGTCTAGTGCCTGATACTGGTTTGTCCATTTCCTGTTGGAAACCAGAACGATGTAGAATCTAGTATTTCCGGGTACATTAGTATCTATAGTTTCAGTTCTAAAAAAATTGCACATTCAGTCTTTGATGCTATTCATGTAGGGTCAAGTGCACAGCTTGATTATAGTATTTCAGTAGAAGGTTTATTCAGATGTGCTTGGACGTTGTAAGAAACAAAAGCATTTTAAAAAGGTATTACAGTTTACTAAACAGTGTGCAAAAATTAGCATCATTAATAGGAACAGCGATGGAAAAGCTTTCCAAAAAGTTTTTATGCGCAGTCATACAAAGTACACCCTGGTTACAGCTTACAAAGTGAATTGCTATGAGCTGCAAATGAACAATACTGAGAATCAGAGTGTAAAAACTAAAATATGACTATTATGACTACTTAATCAGTGCACAGCTTGTGCTCCAATTAAACTCGACATTACTGTGCAAAACTTTAAGGTCATAATCAATAGCATCCCAAGAGTGTGTAACAAGCACTAAAATAACAACAGAAATAGTTTTCTAACCCCTGCACCTTCTTGATAAAGCTCTTTCCTTCCATGACTTAGACTTGTTTCTGCTTTTCTGACTTTTTAATTTTACTTTGAAGACAATGTAATTCTTGAAACACAGGTAAGGCAATACACTGGGGAACAGGGGATAACCTAATAATTCTTTTTAACTTGCTTAAGTTGAAGTTAGAACGGAATTTATCCCTATGCCAGAAAATCAAACATTATGCATGTGACACTTCAGTCCCACTTACGCAGACAAGAGTTACACAGTACGTCGGTCTTACTCAGGGCTCATTTTTACTCTGAGTCTGCAGTCTTGGAAAAATTATTTTCACTTTGCAGTTTCCATGTCATCTCATTATCTTCAGGCTAAACAACTAACATCAAAGAAAGGTCTCTGTCCCTCTGTGAATGGAAGGGAATGGACTGTGAAGAGAGATGCTGGCTGCAATCTCATTACATGGCGTGGCCCTGGACACGCAGACATTTTCCCTGCAGGTAGATGGAGGCAGCATGCTCCTGCACCAGGACCCACAACATTGTGGTAGTATGGTTTGAGCGGCAGCTGGGAAGAACCCCTACATTTTGTTTCATACACCCTGCGGCAGCTTCTTCAGCTTCCTGTGCTTGGTTTGTGGGATTGAGCTGGAGAGAAAAGGTATGGTGGGCAGGAAATGAATGGGTGGGCTCAGGCACTGTAAGCAATGCTGGACATCGAGGCTACTGGAAGCTTGGACTTAGGAGGGACCAACAGAAACACAAAAGAGCTTCCAGCTTTCCTACTAACTGCACCAATGCATAACAATTAGTATTTAGTTCGGCATGTGTATACATCATGGAGGATGAAGTACTGTATGCTTTTATTCTAGCCTCTCCTTGCCATCTTGGTTTTAGGTTTAATATGGCATGGTGTTGTGGTTCAGTCCCAGCCGGCAACAAAGCCCCACGCAGCCGCTCGCTCACTCCCTTCTCGTGGGACGGGGGAGAGAATCAGAAGAGTAAAAGTAAGAAAACTCATGGTTTGAGATAAAGACAATTTAACAGGTAAAGCAAAAGCCGCGCACACAAGCAAAGCAAAACAAGGAATCCATTCACCACTCCCCATGGGCAGGCAGGTGTTCAGCCATCTCCAGGGAAGCAGGGCTCCAGCACACGTGATGGTTACTTGGGAAGACAGACGCCATCACTCCGAACATCCCTCCACCCTCTTCCTTCTTCTTTGTCACAGCTTTATATATTGAGCATGATGTCATATGGTAGGGAATACCCCTCTGGCCAGCCTGGGTCAGCTGTCCCAGCTGTGTCCCCTCCCAGCTCCCCGGGCACCCCCAGCCTGCTCGCTGGCAGCCCAGCACGAGAAGCTGGACTGTCCTTGACTGCTTAGCAACAACTCAGAACATCAGCACGTTATCAACAGTTTCTCATCCCAAATCCAAAACACAGCCTCACACTGGCTTCTGTGAAGAAAATTAACTATCATGGCTGAAACCAGGACACATGGGTATTCCTTACAGCAGGAAGACAGTTATTTGTAGCCTGTCCCTAATAGTGTAATTTTTGTGTTGGCCATAGCCAATTTCGTAAACAAATATCCTACACAAGCCAGGACATGTGGAAATCTCATGAATTTTGCACTTACTACCAAGCAGAAAAGTATATTCAAACATATTTTATACTTTATTACTCTTGCAAGGCTTTCAGAAAACTTGAAAGAGGTCTCCTTTAAAGATTTCCTGCCCCATATTGTTGTGGTCGTGTTCCTGTTACAAAAATTAGTAGGAAGAGGAAACATAAGCAGACTTTCAAGAAAAAAAAATACTTTAACTCCTTTCTAGGTCCGTTAGAGTATGTTTCAATTTCAGAAAATGCTTTTCGAGATGTAGTAAAACCACAGTTGAATTGAAATAGTTTCTTCCAGGTATATAGAACTTATTCATGTCAACAGAAAGGTCATGGCTATTTCAAGTTAGTTAATAAGAAAGCAACAAGAAGAACAACAAAATTCCCCTCTGCACCCTTCTGTCTGTAGCACTTTTGTTAAATGCTAGCACAAGGTAACTACTTTTTTCTTGCAGACATGGGAAGCTATCATAAGGAAAAGAAACGTTAAATAAGAATAAAAATAGCCAAGAATATATGGTAGTAATATGTCAGTTACACAAGTTTTAATGACCTATATTCCAGGAATGGTGGTTATTCTTCTCTGTAGAAATGGAAGAAAAGAGGAGGGAGGAATTCTGATCAAGGTCTGGACATAGTACAGAGTAAAGCAGGTTTCCACTTGCATTAGACCAGTTTTGGCTGGGATAAAGTAAATTTTCTTCCTAATAGCTGGTACAGTACTGTCTTTTGGACTGAGGATTAGAATTATGTTGGTAACACACTGTTTTAGTTGTTTCTGAGCAGTGGTCACACTAAGTCAAGGACTTTTCCATTTGTCATTCTACCCTGCCAGCAAGGAGGCTGGGGGTTCACAAGAAGCTGGGAGGTGACACAGCCAGGACAGTTGACCCAAATTGGCCAAAGGGATATTCCTTACCATATGACATCATGCTGAGCAATAAAACTGTGGGGAGTTGGCCGGGGCCAGTGGCTACCCCTTGGGGACTGCCTGGGCATCGGTCAGTGGGTGGTGAGTAATTGCATTGTGCGTCACTTCTTTTGTATATTCGTTTATCATTACTGTTATTTTCCCTTTTTTTTTTGTGTCCTATTAAATTGTCTGTCTCGACCCATGAGTTTTACCTTTTTTTACGATTCTCTCCCCCATCCCACTTGGGGGAAGTGAGTGAATGGCTGTGTGGTGTTTAGCTGCCTGCTGGGTTAAACCACAACGACCAGAAATTCTCTGTATATTTTCAGTGTTGTCCTCCAACATCTGTCCACTCAGCTGTCTGCACAGTGCAGTTGCCAAAAAATACAAGTCAGTACCAGATAAAAGAAATGGGACTATCACTGAGATTTAAAGCATTAATAAGTACAGGGGAGCACTGATAAGACCCCTTCCTTTCAAAGCAGGGAGATTTTTTTATTGTTCTCATGCTGGTTGTGCTGGAGGAGAAATAAGGACAGAGAATCTGAAAAGGTTCATCTTCAAGAGATGCTGTCCAATTCTAGACCATCTTTGATTTCAAGAATGCCTTACCAGTAGCTTGAGTAGCCCTAACATTGTCAGGTTTTTCCTTTCTTCTAAATAGCGGAAGAGGAACTTGACGCTGCATCAACCACTGTCTGCGTTGTATGTAGCTAGAACAGAGGAAAAGAGAAAGAGTAACACTTCCTGCCCTGCAACGTCATCCTGTGTGTGAACGAAGTGGCAAAGCACTAGGAAGTATATTAGGTTTGCGTGGCAAGGTTTTGGTAGCGGGTGGGCTGCAGGGGTGGCTTCTGTGAGAAACTGCTAGAAGCTTCCCCTGTGTCCGACAAAGCCAATGGCAGCCGGACCCACTGCTGACCAAAGCCAAGCCCATCAGCGACAGTGGTAGCGCCTCTGGGATAAGAGATTTAAGAAGTGGGGGCGGGGGGAAGACGCAGCAATTACAGATGGAGAGAGGAGTGAGAACACGTGAGAGAAACAGCTCTGCAGACACCAAGGTCAGTGAAGAAGGAGGGGCAGGAGGTGCTCCGGGTGCCAGAGCAGGGATTCCCTTGCAGCCTGTGGTGAAGACCATGGTGAGGCCGGCTGTGCCCCTGCAGTCCATGGAGGTCCATGGTGGAGCAGATCTCCACCTGCACCCGGGGAGGACCCAACTCTGAAGCAAGTGGATGCCCAAAGGAGGCTGTGACACCTTAGGAAGCCCATGCTGGAGCAGGCTCCTGGCAGGACCTGTGGCCCTGTTGGGAGAGGAGCCCAGGCTGGAGCAGGTTTGCTGGCAGGACTTGTCACCCCATGGAGGACCCAGGCTGGAGCCATCTGTTCCTGAAGGACGGCACCCCATGGAAGGGACCCAGGCTGGAGCAGTTGGTGAAGAACTGCAGCCTGTGGGAAGGACTTGTGTTGGAGATGTTTGTGGAGAACTGTCTCCTGTGGGAGGGACCCAATCCTGGAGCAGGGGAAAAGTGTGAGGAGTCCTCCCGATGAGGAGAAAGGAGCAGCAAAAACAACGTATGATAAAATGGCCACAACCCCCATTCCCCATCTCCCTGTGCTGCTGGGAGGGAGGAGGTAGAGAAATCGGGAGTGAAGTTGAGCCCAGGAAAAAGGGAGGGGTTGGGGGAAGGTGTTTTAAGATTCGCTTTCAGTTCTCATTATCCTACTCTGACTTGATTAGTACGAAATTATACTAATTTCTCCAAGTCCAGTCGGTTTTGCCTGTGATGGTAATTGCTGAAGTGATGTCCCTGTTCTTACCTCGAACCTGAAGCTGCTTGTTATATTTTCTCTCCCCTGTCCAGCTGAGAAGGGAAGCAATAAAGCGGCTTTGGTGGGCACCTGGCATCCAGCCAGGGTCAGCCCACCACAGAAGTCTCTCTTGCACATCGTCATCCACTGTTATGCATACACCTTTTTGGGAACAGACTTGCTGAAGGACATGTGAACTTCCAGATATATCCATCTTCTTGATCCACTCTAACTTTTGTGCCTTTACCCATCTTAAGAGCTGAAATGAGCTAGCATCACCTGATAAGCTCAATGTTAATATACAATAGACAGGCAACAGAACAGGTAATATATCTGTTATATATAGACATTAACCAGGTCTAAGAATTGTCTGCTGATGGCTCAAGTGGTCATTGATAATTTTTTCCCCTTTCATTGTAATATTTGTGCTATTTTAAATGAAATTGAGCCATTAGGTAGATGAATGTGAAATTACTATGTTCATAGAATTGGACTATCTGAAATTTTTTTTAGAAAAGTAGAATATGGATCTTGAAAAACACTTAAAAAATACACTGAGACATTATCATGAAGTCTAGCACAATAATACTAACCTTAATGTTTATTTGTAAATAATGTTTAATTTTACTCATGCGTGTTAATTAATTTGATTAATCTGTAGGACTAAAAGTCAATCAGTTATTTCAAACATAATGTGTTTTGTGCTGTTCCCTCCATAAATCTAGGATTTGGCTTGCATTTCAAGCAAAAATATTATCCAGACTGTGGATTGTTTTCCCTCCAGGAAAAAATTTAGAATATGTATTGGTTGGCAAATGATACATTGCCAACATAACTTTCTCTGGCATCTGTCCATTAGCTCAAAAGGAAGAATTAGCATTGTCCTCCTGTTTGGCAAAGGAAATTAATTAGGATCAGAAACTTGATTATCTCAACTTCCACAATGACAGCAGAAGAAACTACACACACACACACACACAAATTCCATTAATGAAAAAAGAAGTCATGCAATTTTTTGTCTCAAAACACTTGTTTTGTACAGCCTACTCAGACAAGAACAGTATGTATGCATTCCATCCCTTTATTAGCTTGTGCACGATATCTGGATATTTTGGTCAAAAAGGATGACGAGCAGGGTGCAGATGATGTAGCTCTCTACAAACTTCCCACAGGATGAATATTCACCCTTGACACACACAGCTCCCCAAAATTAATGAACTTAAAATGATGTCCTCTGTTATCACCCAAAGGTGAGGATTCTTGCTCTCAGCAAACAGAAGTAACAGACTGCTGCCCTCTTAAGAAAAAAGGATTCAGGGACTTATCTATGAGCCACCAACCTCCAGGCTGCAGTCCTCTTGGATATGCTGCAACAAGTGCTCTCCTTCAGGTGGTGTATGCTCTCCAGCTCTGTGCACTCCCATACTGGTAAGCAGAAAATAGTACCTCTGCTAAGCAGAAGACACCGCTGTTTCTGAAATGTTCTGGTGCTCACAATTTACACATTTAAATTAGGCAGGCAATAAAATTTTCATGAGGATTTCTTTTAAAAAATGAAGTGACGCATTTAGAAAATTATTTGCTGGAGTGTCAGTTAAAAATGAGGATGACAATTAAAAACAGTACACAAGGAACAAAAGAATACAATGTATTGAATAAATTAGAGTTATTTATCTGACAGAGATTTACATAGAGGGGCAAAAAGTACAGTATAATGAGCTGCAATGTCATCAACTTTGACCCACTGAAAGCACTTAATGTGATACCAGAGTCAGCTGGGTTTATGACAAAATGTAACCTCTCTGACCCAGAGAGATGAAAATAATGGCCAGAATTTCTGAGGTGGTATAATAATTCAAGTGCTAAATACTCTGTGAGGGACTGTGAAGGTTCAATTCATATCAAAGCCAGAGGAAACTCAGGTCATTTAGGCCTAGACACTCAAGGGTACTTAAGGGCTTAACTGTCCTTCCCTGCTGCCCCCAGCAGCATTAATGCTTTTCTGTGTCTGATCCTCAAAATAATGTAAGATTAACTTCTCTAACGTTACTAAGACTTTATTAGCAAGTAGTAAGCAACAGCTTGACTACTGTTGGATAGGTAATAGGAAACCTGTACTCGATTGTTGTTTCATGCATTCATGAAAAAATGAAATGTGAAAAATGACCTGTTGGCCAATGTACCATTAAAATGTCTTGTATTTTGTGACTAAGAAGAATTTGTTACAGATACAACCATAGTAGCAACTAAGCTATACCAAATCTCTGTTCTGAAAGTAACTTGCGTTGGGTTTAAAGACTATTATTTAAAAATAAGTGAATATGGACATTTTAAAACTAGTGTGCTCCTACAGGGACGGTATTTTCTGTTCTACCGTTGCAGTGCAGTGTCTTTCCTTTTCTTTCTCTGTCCTTCAACACGGCCTGTCAAAGAGGAAAGTTGAAAAAAGTCTGATCTATGGAAACCACTGTGTACTTGGCACCAAGTACACAAGTGGAAGCACTGTGTAGAATCCATGCTAGTCAATTAATCTGTTTTTCCTATTTAGGGAACACAATGGACTTCAGAAGCCCTTTAGCTAAAATTTGGTTTGTCACCTTGCTCAAGTGTCTCACTCATTTACAAGAGCTTTCTGAATATATTCTGATTCCAAATTTGTCACTGATAATTTCAAGTAATTTTGGTTCCTTGTCCTTTTCTTTCACTCTCTGTAAAAAGAGCAAAAATAGTTGTCACAAGGAAGCTTGCAGAGATGATAATGTATTTGCAGTTTATTTTGAGACCTTTGGAAATAGAATTTGTTTCTCACTCTAATTCACATTCTTTCTCTCTGTGTACTTTCTGCTTGAGATATTCACCCAGTTCCATATTTTTGCTGGAAAAATCCTCATGAAAGTCAATGGAGCAAGAGTATTTCTAGGGCCAAAATTTAAAGATAATACCCCAAGCCCAGTGATTTGGTTTCTGCAATGATATTTGAAAATCTGGTGAATAAATTGTGCCTGTGGACTCTTTGCTGCCCTAAAACCTTAGAGAGATAGGACCTCCCTGACAAAGCTGTAACCTCCTCATGCTTAACGGCGTACAAATAAGGCAAAGCGAATGAACAAGACTGGTCTAATTATTTTTCTTGTCAAACCAGAGCTCTGCTGTACAACGTTCCAATTTTTAAGTGTTAAAATAGCACCTTGTATTGAGGACAGTCAGATGCAACCAAAATAATTCAAATGCACTAGTTAGCTGAGCTTGTGTACAAAACCAAACCAAACCAAACCAAAAGTACCCTGAAATGTGCTTAGATACATACATGATCAGTATCTTTGGTGATGAAAGACTAATAAACGTTTTCAGATTATTCTTCCACTGACCTTGCGAATCAAGCAGTGTAATCACAAATCAGATTTCCTGTAGGCCTCCAGGTCAAAGTCACTCCCAGCAGGTAGATGAGCATTGGCACACAGATCACTTCTTTGTGGAGGTCTGAAATTGGACATGCATGCAACAATTCTTTTGTTTTAAAAAGACCTTTTTTATTGTTATTTTTAGCACAAGAAACATAGAGATCAGCTTTTCCCTGCCACATGTTCGTCACTACTCCTTAGTCTGGATAAGAATTTCTCAGGGCATCCAGAACTCCCCCATGGAGCTTTTTCTTTCTTTCATTCTTTGCCTAGCCAGCTGCTTAACTACTTCCTTGACTATCCCTGTAATTTGAAAAAAAAAAATAATTGGAAAGCAGGCAGTTACATTTCTCAATATACACTTTCTTTTCTGCCAAAAGAGAGAACAGAGTCCACACTCACAAAGTAATTCAGAGAGAGACCCCTTCCCTTATAGCTCATGTTTCTGGCAGGTGACTTCTGAACACTCTCACCACCTCATTAAAAATTCTTTTCACCAAATTAGTTTGAAAGAAATGGTTTGTCTGAGTAGTCATCTTTTGGTCAAGCATGCTCTGTTTAAACACATGGTCTTCAAAGGTGCTATTCCTAAACAAAGCACAGTAATTTCTCATGCTCCCCTTCTTAGTCTCCCATTCAGTAAAGAGGCAAAAGTCAGGAAAGGGGGCAGATGGAATTCATAGGTGAATACAAGGGTGTAAACACAAAGGGGACTTAACGGTAAGGTGGCAAGAGTCTGTTCAGATTCTTTGAAGAAAATCCATGATAATCAGCATAGAGAAGTGGGTATGTTTTGCAAACAGTCTACAGTAGTTACTGCTTTTATAACATTGTTATAGATTCTGCTGAACGTATGTTCTGACCTCTGCAGTAAAAATTATTACCAGCATCAAAATAGATATTTGTGTGTGAATATGTATATCAAGGCTTACATTAAATAAAACTGTGCTCAGGTAATTTGTTATATTTTGTCAAGGTATATGGATAAATATGCGATACATTTTGCTTCTTTTAATGCTACATTAGCCCACCACCACTTAAGTCAAAAACATTATTTACATTAATTTTTTAAACATTTTTGCAGAAAAATCAGGTGGCATTGTCTCATGTAAATTACACAATCAGTATTCATCAGACTACACAGATCAGTTTGTGCAAAATAAGGTCCTTATTCAGCTGGCAGGAAAGTAGCCAAACTTATAGAGAAGCAGAAATTAAGAAAGATGCTGGGATGCTGATAGTTAGAAAGATTTGGAAATAAGAGTGTTACGGAATACAAGGGGTACTTTCTTTTACACATTCACATTGACATAAGTGTTTTAACCACTTGTGTAGGAGCAGCATAGGCCAAAATTCCCGATTTAACATTTCTTGATTGTTATTTACAGAATCACACAGAATCACAGAATCATTAGGTTGGAAGGGACCTTCAGGATCATCAAGTCCAACCATT
>NW_010513840.1:0-1928 GCF_000687285.1 Phaethon lepturus
CTGCCTCCAGTCTTGATGTCACTAATTAGCTCACTTGCATGGGTGACCAGCAGGTCCAGTATGGCATCCCCTCTGGTAGGGCTGTCTATTACCTGGCACAGGAAGTTATCCTCAATGCACTCCAGGAGTCTCCTGGATTGCCTACAGCTACTTTTCCAGCAGATGTCGGGGTGGTTGAAGTCCCCCAGCAGGACGAGCGCCTGCGAGCATGATGCCTCCTGTAGCTGGAGTAAGAAGGCTTCATCAATACACTCCCCTTGATTGGGCAGCCTGTAGTAGACACTAACCACAAGGTTCCCTTTGTTGCCTCGGTCCCTGATTCTTACCCATAATCTTTCAACCTGCTCATGGCTATTCTTCAGAGGAAGCTCTTCACACTCTATCTATTTTTTGATGTAGAGGGCAACGCCTCCGCCCTTCCTTCCTTGCCCGTCCCTTCTGAACAGCCTGTAGCCATCGATAGCTGCACTCCAGTCATGGGATTCATCCCACCAAGTTTCAGTAATGGAAACAAGGTTGTAGCTTTCTAGCAGCATGGTGGCTTCCAACTCCTGTTTGTTGCCCATGCTGCATGCATTGGTGTAGAGGCATTTTAGCTGGTCTGTTGGCTGTGTCACCCTCTTAGAGGAACACCCCTTAGTTCCTTTGAGGTCTTTCTCTGGTGCAACAGGTGGAGGGGCCTCGCTAGCACCCTGTTCCTCTAACCTTGGCGTGTCATCCCACAGCTTGTCATGGGTAAGCCTGATACTATCCCCCTCCCCTTTCGTGTCTAGTTTCAAGCCCTGTCAATAAGTCGTGGTAGCTTGCGAGCAAAGACCCTCTTCCCCCTTTGAGAAAGGTTAAGCCCATCTGATGCCAGCAAGCCAGGTGCTGTCTAGGCCCTCCCATTATCAGAAAACCCAAAATTGTGGTGGTGGCACCAGTCATGGAGCCATGTATTAACAGACTGGGCCCATGTGTTTCTTCCTGTCGCTGCCCACAACTGGCAGGAGAGAGGAAAAAATAACCTATGCTCCAGATTCTCTTACCAACCGTCCCAAGGCCCTGAAGTCTCTTTTGATCGCCCTTGGACTATGAGTTGCAGCTTCATCTCCACCCACATGGAAGCCATCCCATCCCCTGGCTTCAGGGCTCCTTAGGTGCCCAAAGGCTTTGGAGAGGAGGTGGTAGGTTTTGGGGTGACCCTTGAGCTTGGAGCCATTGTTGCATGCAGCATCCCCCCCGCACGGCATGGCGGGTGCCCAGCTCAGAGTCTGGCCTCTTGCAAACCAATTTCTCCCTTCCTGGGACAGCCAGCACCTGGCCGGGCTTTGCGACCATCCCAATCACAGCCCCCATCCCTTCTCATCGCAACAAGTGCCTTTGTGCCAACCTCCTGTCTGCCTGGCTCTTCCCCAGGGCTCTGGAAAAGCAGCAATGAATTGGCTTAAATGTGAGAATCCAGATTGGGGTAATTAGCCACTGAACCAGTTGTAACAATGCTAGTCATCTCTCTGCACACACAGTTAGCTCTGATTTAATAGCCCACTGGCTCCCAGCCTGGGCTGCAGTGCCTCGGCCCAGGGCCGTAAATGAAACTTGCAGTAAGTCAGTCAAGCTGTATTAAACTTCACAGTTGCTGTCTTTAAAAATGAGACTCTTGCTCTAATAAATCAGAGCAAGTGGTATTGTAAATATTGAGGCAGGATCCATATTGCTTAATTAAATAGCGTCTAATGAATAGCCTGTTTGTTGTATTGTGATTTAGGATGGAGGCTGGGGAGGCAGTGTGTGCTGAGGAGTGCGAGTGCATGCGCCGGGATGCCCTCCCTGGCAGGTAGCAGCTGCTGGAGTTTAGCTGCTGCTAAAATAGCTCAGAGACGGCCTGAGAATTAATTTTTAAAAATTTGTAATAAAAAATTTTTCCCCAAAAAAAGCATCTCCTGAAA
>NW_010513841.1:0-809 GCF_000687285.1 Phaethon lepturus
GGAGATTTTTGGGTCCATAATGAAGGTTTTTTGGTCCATAATGAGGTTCTAGGTCCGTAATGAGGTTCTAGGTCCGTAATGGAGGTTCTGGGTCCATAATGAAGGTTTTTGGGTCCATAATGGAGATTTTTGGGTCCATAATGAAGGTTTTTGGGTCCATAATGAGGTTCTGGTCTATAATGAAGGTTTTTGGGTCCATAATGAAGGTTCTGGGTCCATAATGAAGTTTTTTGGGTCCATAATGAGGTTCTAGGTCCATAATAGAGATTTTTGGGTCCATAATGGAGATTTTTGGGTCCATACGAAGGTTCTAGGTCCATAATGGAGATTTTTGGGTCCATAACGCAGGTTTTTGGGTCTGCGCCGTTGATTTTGGCGGCCGAGCTTCATCCTGAGCCCAACCTCGCCCCCAAAAAAGCTGCAATACCAGAAATAACGATTAATTAACCCAAAAAAACCCCCGTCAAGGTCCACCCCCGGGTGGAAAAAGGCAGCTGGGCATCCCCTCCCCCGCGCTTCCCCAATTTGGGGTGAATTTCTGCAGAAATCGGCCACGGCGGGAGGGGGCGGGGCAGGCCTCGCAGTGGCCGTTGCTGTCCCCGTTTCGCAGCTGGGCTGTCCCCGCCCCCGCCCCGCGTCGTTAGGGGGGTGAGATATAACCAATAGGGTCGATGATCGATAACCGGTGATCGAGAACCGATAGGATCGATAATTACTGGGACCGAGGGCCAACGGGATCGATAACCAATGGGATCGATAACCAATAGGATCGATAATCACTAGGATCGATAACCAATAGGACCGAGAGC
>NW_010513841.1:1249-4013 GCF_000687285.1 Phaethon lepturus
ATAATCACTAGGATCGATAACCAATAGGATTGATAATTACTAGGACCGAGAGCCAATGGGATCGATAACTGATGGGATCGATAACCAATAGGATCAATAATTACTAGGACCAAGAGCCAATGGGATCGATAACCGATGGGATCGATAACCAATAGGATCAATAACCAATAGGACCGAGAGCCAATGGGATCGATAACTGATGGGATCGATAACCAATAGGATCAATAATTACTAGGACCGAGAGCCAATGGGATCGATAACTGATGGGATCGATAACCAATAGGATCAATAATTACTAGGACCGAGAGCCAATGGGGTCGATAACCAATAGGATCGATAACCAATAGGATCAATAACCAATAGGATCAATAGTCACTAGGATCGATAACCAATAGGATCGCTAGTTACTAGGACCGAGAGCCAATGGGATCGATAACCAATAGGATCGATAACCAATAGGATTAACAATCAATAGGACTGGTAGCCAATAGGATCAATGATTACTAAGACTGAGAGCCAATCGGGTCGCTAAGCAAGGGGATCGATAACCAATCGGGTCAGCGGCCAAGCGGATCAATAACCAATGGGGATTGGTCAATAACCAATCAAGGGGATCAATAACCAATGGGGATTGGTCAATAACCAATCAAGGGGATCAATAACCAATGGGCGGGACCGCACTCGGGACCCAGGATCCGGCTGCCATGTTGCTGGTAAAGCCCAGCTCAGGCCTGGCCTAGCAAAGCTCAGCTCAATATTGTCTAGCAAAGCCCGGCTCAGAGCTGTGCCAGCAAATCCCATTTGATATTACCTAGTAAAGCTCAGCTCACAGCTCTGCTAGCAAAGCCCAGCTCAATATTGTCTAGCAAAGCCCAGCTCGGAGCTGTGCCAGCAAATCCCAGCTTATATTGCCTGGGAAAGCCCAGCTCACACACCTGGCCTAGCAAAGCCCAGCTCAGAGCTGTCCTAGCCATGCTCAGATTTGATATTACCTAGTAAAGCTCAGCTCACAGCTCTGCTAGCAAAGCCCAGCTCAATATTACCCAGCTAAGCCCAGCCCTGAGCTGTGCCAGGTGTTCTTACCGAGCCGTGCTAGCAAAGCCCAGCTCACCCACCTGGCCTAGCAAAGCTCAGCTTCACGATTACCTAGAAATGCTCAGCTTACAGTCGTGCTGGCAAAGCTCAGCTCAGTATTACCCAGCTAAGCCCAGCCCTGAGCTGTGCCAGGTGTTCTTACCGAGCCGTGCTAGCAAAGCCCAGCTCACCCGGCTCAGAGCTGGCCTAGCAAAGCTCAGCTCAATATTATCTAGCAAAGCCCAGCTCAATATTACCTAGAGAGCCCAGCTCAGACCCGTGCTAGCAAAGCCCAGCTCACACACCTGGTCTAGCTAAGCCCAGCTCAGAGCTGCTCTAGCCGTTCAGCTCAGAGCTGTGGTAGCAAAGCTCAGCTTTGATATTACCTAGTAAAGCTCAGCTCAGAGCTGGCCTAGCCATGCTCAGCTCCCTGAATTAGCAAAGCCCAGCTCACCCACCTGGCCTAGCAAAGCTCAGCTCAGAGCTGTCCAAGCAAAGCTCAGCTTTGATATTACCTCGTAAAGCTCAGCTCAGAGCTGTACTAGCAAAGCCCAGCTCAATATTACCCAGCTAAGCCCAGCTCGGAGCTGTGCTAGCCGTGCTCAGCTCAATGTTATCTAGTAAAGCCCAGCTCAGAGCTGTGCCAGCAAATCCCAGCTTATATTGCCTGGGAAAGCCCAGCTCACACACCTGGCCTAGCAAAGCCCGGCTCAGAGCTGTGCTAGCAAAGCTCAGCTCAATATTACCCAGCTAAGCCCAGCTCAGAGCCGGGCAAGCCGTGCTCAGCACCAAGCGGTGCCAGCCGTGCTCACCGAGCCGTGCCAGCAAAGCCCAGCTCAAGTTTTATCTAGCAAAGCTCAGCCCAGTATTATCTAGCAAAGCCCAGCTCAGAGCTGTACTAGCCATGCTCAGCTCCATGAACTAGCAAAGCTGAGATCAGATCTGTCCTAGCAAAGCTCAGCTTTGATATTATCTAGCAAAGCCCAGCTCAGAGCTGTGCTAGCAAAGCTCAGCCCAGTATTACCTAGCAAAGCCCAGCTTAGAGCTGTCGTAGCCATGCTAGCTCAATATTACCTAGTAAAGCTCAGCTCAGAGCTGCGTTAGCAAAGCTGAGTCAAATATTACCCAGCTAAGCCCAGCCTTGAGCCGTGCAAGCCGTGCTCAGCATCGGGCTGTGCCAGCCGTGCTTACTGAGCCGTGCTAGCAAAGCTCAGCTTGGGTTTTACCTAGCGAAGCTCGGCTCAGCGCTGTGCTAGCCCTGCCTGGCACTGAGCTGTGCCAGCCACGCTTAGGCCTGAGCTTTCTAGGAAAGCCGGGTTTTAACCATGCAAGCTCTGCTCAGCCTCAAGCTCTGTTATCGATGCTCAGCTTCAAGCTTATCTAGAAAAGCCCAGCTTAGAGCCGTCCCAGCAATGCTCAGCTTCGCTATTACCTGGAAAAGCTCAGCTTAGACCTGTTTGAACGAAGCTAAGCCTTGATCTTCTGTCGAGAATCCCAGCTTAGAGCCTTATTATCAAGGCTCAGCTTTGAGCTTGTCTAAGAAAGCCCGGCTGCGAGCCGCACAAGAGATGCTCTGCTTTAAGCTGTTCTTCTAAAGCTTAGCTTCAAGCCTTGCGTGGAATCCTCAGCTTAAAGCTCTGCCAGCAGTGCTTGGTCTTGAGCTTCTCTAGGTAAGCCCAGCTTTGAGCTG
>NW_010513842.1:0-16454 GCF_000687285.1 Phaethon lepturus
CCTGCAACTCGAACTCTGTGTTTAATTTTGGACCCCTCACTACAAGAAGGGTATTGAGGTGCTTGAGACTGTCCAAAGAAGGGTAACAAAGCTGGTGAGGGGTCTGGAGCACAAGTCTTATGAGGAGCGGCTGAGGGAACTGGGGTTGTTTAGTCTGGAGAAGAGGAGGCTGAGAGGAGATCTTATCGCTCTCTACAACTACCTGAAAGGGGGTTGTGGTGAGGTGGGTGTTGGTCTCTTCTCCCAAGTAACTAGCAATAAGATGAGAGGAAATGGCCTCAAGTTATGCCAGGGGAGGTTTAGATTAGATATTAGGAAAAATTTCTTTCCAGAGAGAGGGTCAAGCGTTGGAATAGGCTGCCCAGGGAGGTGGTGGAGTCACCATCTCTGGAGGTGTTCAAAAAACTTGTAGACCTGGCACTTCGGAATGTGGTTTAGTGGGCATGGTGGTGTTGGGTTGATGGTTGGACTTGATGGTCTTAAAGGTCTTTTCCAAACTTAATTATTCTATGTTTTTATGATTCTGTGATTATTTCCTTCTATCAAAAACAATAGGAAACAAGATGGATAGAGATAGATTGGTTAAATTCCACTTTTGTCAATTTATAGGAGATATGGATAGACTAATTTCAAAGGAAAACCACAGTGATTAATTTTAAGTATTTATATTTAATGTTTTAACTTCACAGACGTGAGGTGTTTCATATCTGCGGTAGGACAGAAAAAGGAATTTATTGTTGCCATCACTATTATGTGAATTGCCCAATTTTTTCTTTTGTTAAATGATGCTGCTAATGGTTTTTATGCCAATCCTAAAAAAAAAGAAAATTAAAAAAGAATAACATAAGTAAAAAATATCATTTGCATTGCAGTCTTGATGACCAGATTATTCTCTTCTATTTTTTATAGAATCTTAACCATATGCTATCAATCATAAACAAAACATTAACAAAACTAACAAAACATTAATATAACTTTTAAAAGGTACATTTTGTTCACAAGGAATGTTTGCCGAGATATGTGAAAATAAGTCCTAGCACCAGCGAAGCAATAGAATATGCAATTTGGGGGAAGGTTAGTGGCAAACATGTCCCCTTCTCATTGCTTTGACTTTTAAATTGGTTTAAACTAATCACTAAACCATGGTCTTACTGACCTCAGTATGTATCTGAAAATATTCCAGGAACTTCAATAGAGTTGATTTGTTTAAAAAGTGTCTAAAGCAAATATAACATCTCAATAATACCGGTTTACTGCCTCTTTCGATACAAATAATTAGTAAAACATGATCGCATCTCAGTCTCCTCTCAATCAGATTAGCTGTTGTTGCAATGAAAGCCTTGAGGCAAAATCCTGAATTCATGTTTAAAAGCATCATAAAACATTTGGAATGTTGCTGACTTCATGAAATGGTGAAAAGACCAGAAAGTTTCATGAATTTTTCAGTTCAAGCTAATAGTTAGTTCATCTCCTATGGCTGTATATAAATTGCAAGGTCAAGTTGCAGTCTTCTGGATGGCAATAGAGGGTGACAAACTGAGGCATTTTGTGGTTTTCATTATATCAGTGAGGAAATGTTCTTCTGTGCGTGTGTGCATGTGTGTGATTCAAGCATTCACCCAAATCTTGTGTCAGAAAGCAAGTTGGGCAAACAGAAGCAACCACAGCTCAAACCTTTCTTCTCTTCATTTTCTAATTTTTTGCACAATGGAAAGGCAGTGGTAGAAAGAGCATAGCAACAGAGACAGGGGGACAGATCAGTGTTGTGCCTCTGGAAAGGACAACTACCAGATCTCCATGTGATATTATGTTTCTCCCCCCTTATACATTTCCAGTCAGTTGCAACTGAGGCTTTCTTGGAACCAGAAGTAATATTGTTGCCCCAATACTGTTTTTTTTTTCTTTTTTTTTTTTTTTTATCACCTGTAGTGATGCTAACAGAAGATCATTGTACAATGGGGAATAAGTGTATGGGGTATCCATAGCAAGGTGCTGGCAGTGGGTGGGCTGCAGGGCGGCCTCGGTGAGGAGATGTTGGGGGTGCCCCGTGGCAAACACAGCTGGTTCCAGCTGGCTCAGATGGACACACCACAGGACATGGCTGAGCTCCTCAACCAAGGTGGTGGGCACCTTGGGGAAAATCTATTTTAGAAAGTGCAAAACAGCAGACAGGCAGAGAAGGCAATCAAGCAGCTGGGTGGGCATTTGGCTGTTAGCCAAGGCTAATCTGCCGTGTAGGCACTGGTGCACGCTGTGCTTTGCTGTGCTATGATGCTTTCAGGCCTGTGTTTGCTGCACATATTCTTTGGCTGCAAGGGAAACTTAAGCACCTAACTCTAACAGAGGACTCTGAGGCAGCTCGCTATGGGCACTGGCAATTATGCCACCTACATGCCCTTGACTTTACCTTAAAGTGAAGCAGCAAGTTCACATGTGTTCATCCGTTCGTTCAACAGTAAAATCAATGGACAGAATTGTTTTCTATTAAGAAAATCCTGTAAGAGCTCTAAAATCCAAAATGTCAGCAAACCTCTTCAGGGACAGGACCTGCATAGCATGACCTGCATTGCTAGGAGGTCCACCTGATGCTGCACAATCTGGAGTTGCCAGAATCTGAAGAGGTGGAAGGTTATATATGTTATCCTCTTTTCATTTCTCCTGTTAGCTCCAATATATGGTATTTAAACAATACTTACAAAGTCTGAGTTCCTTTCTCACTGGGATTATAATAAGCACTAGTCCGAGTGCATTAAAATGTCTTTTGAGATGGTGGAAACTTGTGGCATCCAAAAAGTCTACAGCAGAGTTCAGTGATTTTACTGTCGAAAAATGGTTTAATAATATAGCTGGCAGAATCACTTCCCGTAACCCCTAGCTGAGCAACTGTCTCTCTTTCAGTGACAACAAGTAAAGGCGGGTGGAGAATGATCTTAAGCTGCACCAAAAACAACTGGAAAGCAAAACTGATTCGAGCCAGTGTGACCTCCTACATTTCCGAAGCCAGGCTGAGCCGAGTTGCTGTAGTTCCAAGTGTAGCCACTGCATAAACCCACTGATCTTTCTGCAGAGTCCTGAGGGCAGTACCTGAGGGCAGAATAAAGCCCTAGCCTTTGATTGCCAGATTTTGCCTGCCTCTGTAGCAACAAATATTCGATGTTCTTAAGTGAATTCAGTAATAAGCTTTTGGATTCTTTCTCCAAATGATTTAAAGTCCCAAATGTTCAAATCAGTTTGAATATTTTTCATAATAACAAGAAACTATTGACCAGTTGGTTTTGTTACCTTGGCCTAAGTTTTATGAAAAAATAAAACAACAATCCCACATTTTGTTTACTTTTCTATGAATTCTTGTTTCCACTTCACCTAATCACAGGCAGTATCCTCACAAATACAGCACAACTCACTGAATCTACAATTTGTTTTTTTGAGTTTATGTCAGAAATAAACAAAAAAAACAAGATACCAGCCACTATGAATTATCAGTGTATAAGTGGTAAGACATGTATTAAGTAAGCATTATTTAAATGTTAAAATCTATTCCAAAATTTAGAGATTGAGAGTTTAGAGTTTACAGCTTGAGAAGCGTGGATATACTGGTTCTGAGGAGTTAACATTTCACAGCAGCCCATATGGTGCTGTATTTTGGATTTGTGGCGAAAACTGTTGATAAAGCACCAATGTATCAGCTATTGTTGAACAATGCTTGCACAGCACCAAGGCTTTCTCTTTTCCCACTCTGTCTCTTAAGCAAATAGGCTGAGGGTGAGCAAGAATTTGTGAGGGGACACAACCAGGACAGCTGACCCAAACTGGCAAAAGGGATATTCTGTACCATACAATGCGATGCTTAGGAATTGAGGGGAGATGTGTGTGGATGGTGTTTGTCTTCCAGAATGGCTGTTGCTCAGAGACTGGCTGGGGATCAGTCTGTTTAGGGAGGTAGTGAGCGATGAGGCGCTTAGCTGTTTACCTGGGTCAACCCACCACAGTGGGTTGAATTCTAGAATTTGGGAAATTTTATTCTGGGTCTAGTGAGTCCAATCTTTTATTACAGGATTAGCAGCTTATGATTTCTTACTAAAAGACTGATGGGGATCTAATTTTAAGAGATTTTGAACAATCAGGAATGTGCTAAATTATGACCACATAGGTTTATTCTGGAAAAGTAATTTGACCATTGACACTACCCTGAATTTTCTGAGATACTATTGGCTATTAACAGCCATCTCAGTTACAAGACCTTATATTCTACTTGAGTCCATGAATGCTGCACAGTACACTTGTCCCTCATACTTGTGAAAAGCACGTTTTTTTGTTTTCTTTTTATTTAACTTGGGTATCCCCAAAATAATCATGGGGAAACAGCTGTGAAAAATGGACAAATAATTCTAGGCTCAAGAAGCCTGGCAAAGAGCAAGAGAAGCCCAGAACAATTGTAAATGATGAAAACAGTCAAAGGCACAATATGCAAAGAGGTTAGAGATGCAGTCCTAGCAAATGTTCACCACTAAGGAAAAGCAAAGGTTATGTATATAGCACAGTACAATTTATTTCAAATTAATCAAATCAAGCAAGTACATCTTAAAGAAAATTAATGGTATATATAATATATTCAATAATATTATAGAGGCGTATGTACATATCGTGGTAAATAAGATCTCAAAGCAACCAAACCTACTGCCCGTGTAATTCCCTGATAGGCTTTGATGATTGCCATTACAAGTAATTAGTAAGGAGCTGAAACTGTTTAACAACCCAGTCCAGGCAAGAAATGTTTATATTTCCAAACTACACATACTTGCATTCTCCTCATCCCTGTGTTAACCTGAACTAGATTAACAAACATACAAGAGTAAAAAAACAAAGGAAGGGTAGGTATTAAGCTATTTTAGGGATAGCTGATTATCCAAAAAAGATAGGGAGGCAGAAGAATACCAAACACATGATGAAGCTATAGGTAAAGGAACTGCAGAAAGTTAAGACGTGGTGACCCAGAGAAGGCCAGAGTTTATGAAGCAGGAAGCAAATTTTAAAAGGAAGAAAAGATTTGGAGATGACTTTGAAAAGTAGTAGAGGCAAATGAAACACTGAAGAAATGAAGAAATACATCACCTTCTGAAAGGTTTTATGTTTATTAATAATAATATATTTAAGCAGAATTTTCAACTGATTTACCTAAAAGTCTATAAAAACTGTTGCTTTCTTTTTTCTTTTTTTTTTTTTTAATATATTGGAGTAATTCCTCTTAGCTACTCAGCTCTAACAGGAATGGACGTACTGAGAAATAAAGGATAACCAGACAGTATGACTATCCCACGGGCATGATAGCAGAATAGTTTACTACGACTTATCAATTAAACAGAGGATGTAAAAAGTAGGAAAGGTGTCATTTAGGCTAGGATGCAAAGTAATCATAGAATCTTTGGGTTGGAAGGGACCTTTAAAGGTCCTCTAGTCCAACCCCCCTGCAAGGAGCAGGGACATTTTCAACTAGATCAGCTTGCTCAGAACCCTGCCCAACCTCACCTTGAATGTTTACAGGGATGGGGCATTCACCACCTCTCTGGGCAACCTGTGCCAGGGTTTTACCACCCTCATTGTGAAAAATTTCTTCCTTCTATCTAGCCTAAATCTACCCTCTTTTAGTTTGAAACCATTACCCCTTGTCCCATTGCAACAGGACCTGTTAAAACATCTGTCTCCGTCTTTCTTATAAACCCCCCTGAAGTACTGAAAGGCTGCAAGAAGGTCTCCCTGGAGCCTTCTCTTCTCCAGGCTGAACAACCCCAACTCTCTCAGCCTGTCCTCCTAGGATAGGTGTTCCATCCCTCTGATCATTTTTGTGACCCTCCTCTGGACCTGCTCCCACAGGTCCATATCTTTCCTGTGCTGAGGGCTCCAGAGCTGGATGCAGGACTCCAGGTGGGGTCTCACCAGAGTGGAGTAGAGGGGCAGAATCCCCTCCCTGAACCTGCTGGCCACGCTTCTTTGGATGCAGCCCCGGATATGGTTGCCACAGAACGTATGCCTTTACTTACCCTGGATGGGGGTAGCAATAGCTTGTGAAACTTAGTTTATTTACATCTAAACTCTGACAGAGACAGACAGAATGTGTATCCTTTGGTCCTGTCTGGAGCTCTGCTTTCAGGCCCCCTAAAGTTTTAAGTCATATGGAGGTTCCTAATTAACATGTGTGAGAATTCACTAGAGCCACTCCAGTTGAAGCAGATGATAGTAATTAGTCACCAGTTTGAAGTTTTCAGTCCTTCCACCTCTGAAGAAAGGCAGACTAAGCATCCATTTGTATTCCCAGCATAGACAAAGAGTTGCATCACAGGTGTGTTGTCAAAGCTACAGGTGTGGTTATTCGACCACAATGAACAAGAAAATTCTGACTGGGGAAAAAAAAGTTCTGATATTTATATCTGTGTCTATATTTACACTATCTTGAGTCTAACTGCTCTCAGTAAAAAAAAAAGTATAAAAATTATAGAGAATAATGGTCAGAGAACTGAGCTGCAGGGCAGTCTGAAGCAGCTGCATGCTTTTATTATAACAAAGATTGCTCAGTATGGCTTTACTAGCACAGGTGGTTCTGTACATTATTCTTCCTAGAAAAGAGTTATTATATTGCATTACACCCATCATTCAGAATTACAGCATTCTTCTTTTCAAAAGAGGCAGCTGAGATGAGGTTTGTAACTTGAACTGGGAGGGTGTATGCTGTTACCTGGAAGATGATTAACAGTAATTTGATGCAACATGCAACATTTACAAAAGTGAGAACAATAAAATCAGTGAGGCAAACAAATGAGCCATATGTTCAGTTATCTATCACCCACGAGGTGTACTAGGAAAAGGGTGCTGATCATCTGACAGAACATCTTCTGAATACATATATTACCAATTTAAGCCTAGGATCTTTATATATGACAATCACTCGTTGTTAGCGTATACAATCAGTTTGAGAAATTAACTTTTTATTATTATTATTTCTTATTGCTTATATGGAGGAATGTGAGCACTTCTCATCAATCTATAAACACTACTAGCAAAGTAAGGAAATTTGACTTACAGAAAATAAAATTTTACTTTAATGTTCATGAGTTCATCTTATCTCAAGAGAAATACATTCATGTTTTATCATAGTTACAAACAGATATGTCACAAATTAGAAAGCAATTAACAAAAAATCTAAATTAAATAGATAAAATTAATTCTTGTTTGATTTTTCAATGCTTTTCAATGATTTTTCAATTCTTTGAGACAAGCAGCAACTAAAGAAATCTCTGACAGTTTTTGACTGCTTCATGTTATTCATAGCAGAATTGCAAATATAACAATATTTCTACATTTGCCAAATCTGAACAGTTTGAACTTGCCATAATTGTTCAACTTAGGTAGAGGGTTTTTTTTTCATTTTTCGTTTTCCTGTGTCATTCTGTGATTTGCTTTTCTCTGCAAAAAAATACTTGAGGCTGTTTTTCTTCATTTTATTACTGTACAAATTCAAACATATTTGTATGAATAAGAAAACTTCAAATAAACTCTGAAATTTTTCCTGAACATGGTCAACAGCTTCCCTCCTCATAATGATTTTACGCAATGATCCATCAGAAATTTGTTCACATTACCTGCAAATATATTATTCCTTATGGCATTGAAGCTGGAAACACTAAGAAATGAAACTCCTCAAATTTCAAGCATCCTTTGTTTCAATGGGTCCTTCTGAAGTTCACAAATTTCAACACAAGAAAGTTCTGTTTTGGTTTTGTAAAATGTATAACTAAACTGCTTATATCTTGATTGCCTTTTACATTCCTGTTGACTTTTTCACATATAGACAAAAATTACGTATAAAGCTTGTAACCCTCTTTCTCTGCAAATACTGAAAAAAAAAAATCCCTTTTCCCTTGGGGTCAGCAGCCTGTGCTCAAAGTGTGCAAGGCCCAGCTCTGATCTGGCCCAGAATCATAACCTTGCCTTTGACTTCTGAGAAAATCATTAAGTTATGAGAGATAGCTGTGAGAAAGAGGGCAGAAAGACGAGAAAGATAAAATTATGGCCAGAGGTAGTTTTCTTGAGACAAGATCATTAGTAGCTCAAGCATTCAAGGAAAAAAGCACCAGCATGGAAAAATACAAAATACTAAACAAAGAACTGGGAAAGCCAGTTGAGTAGTTAGGAATCATTGGGGCTTTGGATCAAGCCATCAGTTTCACCAGTGATGACAGAGCTGGTGGGACTTGG
The DNA here is from genome assembly GCF_000687285.1 of Phaethon lepturus. Classification (NCBI taxonomy): domain Eukaryota; kingdom Metazoa; phylum Chordata; class Aves; order Phaethontiformes; family Phaethontidae; genus Phaethon; species Phaethon lepturus. The sequence goes on from NW_010513842.1 coordinate 8,251, forward strand.
CAACTCGGCAGCACTGAGGACCTGTTCAAGCCATGATAGAGACTGTTCCTGTGCCTCCTGACTGATGTCTGTTTGGCCAACAGAGACTCTTCAGGTGCTTTAAGACTGTTGGTGAGAAAACTAATGCTTAACCTAGTAGATCATTAAATTGTAGCAATGTTTTGTGTGTACTGAACTAATAAACAGTTGTTTTTTACTTTTCAGGTTGTGTATATATCACTTGCAGAGTTTCTTTGCACCATCTAAAAGATGTGTTAATAAACTGATCTTAAAGAGGAGAGGTAGCAGAGTTCAGAAAAAAACAATCCCACATCATGTCTTCCTCTGTGAGCACTGCATAAGGAAATCAACAAATGAAAATAAGTATAAGTATGGGTAGTAGCTGAAGTATCAGATGTTTGGCCTGTAATGGCAGAATTTTGTCCTTTCTAATACTTACTTTCTACATACATTTTTGAGGTTTTGTTTTTTACTTACTTTCCCAGAGGCAAGATAAAAATAGGAGACCTAAAATAGGTTAGTATGACCTACCTTTTCAAAGAAAGGCTGATGCATGGTAACCAAAGGACAATTTAAAACTCCCGAGTCTTTTCTCCCCATCTGTGACATTGCCTGGGGTTTCTAAAAGCTACTGGTTTAGCAAAAATGCTGGCAGCTACAAGCTGCATGAACATTAACTTTCTTTCTACAACTGTGTGAATTGTAAAGAAAACAGAAATGGAACTGCTCCTTGAGATTCTAGACCAAATTTCAGCTCAGACATGATCTTTACCTTTTCATGTTTATTTTCCATGAATGTTTGAGTAGCTAATATTAACTAGATCAAACAGGCAGAAAAGCAAAATTTCATACAAAAGATTATCAATGAATTTTGATAGTATTACAATATTTGTAACTCATGTCCAATTCATGGTTACTGTGCTGAAGACACATGAATTGATCCATGAAGTGAGGTTTTGTGCTGTACCTCTGAGACTGTATTACAATAGTCTTGTGCTCAGGGAGGAGGAACCGTGCAGTTATAATCCTGATTTAACCTTAGTGGCCTACACAACAATATAGCAAATGGTAACACAGGAGCAAAAAGCACCAGCCACTACCAGGAGGAAGCATTTCTTCCTCGGTACACGCTTATATTGGTAAAACCTTGCATGGAATATGAGGGTGCATTCTGGAGGCTTTTAGCTACCTCTCCTCTCCCAATTCTTACGTCTGGTCTGTCACTCAGTATAGAGAAAGTCATAACTAGTATGAGTTATAAGAGCTTTAAGAGCTATAGGCAGGGTTCTTTGCAGGCCACCAAATCCCTATGAAGGGATAGGGTGCACTCAGGACCCTTGTACGTGCTACCTGTAAACTCACTTCTGAGATTCTTTTCCCATGTTGACCATGGAAGAAACATGTAATTTTGTAGTGAGGGGGCCAAAACTGAACACAGGATTTGAGGTGCGGCCTCACCAGTGCCAAGTACAGGGGTATGTATAATCACTTCCCTATTCTTGCTGGCCACACTATTTCTGACACAGGCCTTCTTGGCCACCTGGGAACACTGCTGGCTCATATTCAATCAACTGTCTATCAATACTCCAGGTCCTTTTCCGCCGGGCAGCTCTCCAGTCACTCTTCCCCAAGTCTGTAGCATTGCATGGGGTTGTTGTGACTGACGTGCGGGATCCGGCACTTGGCCTTGTTGAACCTCATACGGTTGGCCTCGGCCCATCAATCCAGACTGTCCAGATCCCTCTGTAGAGCCCTCCAAACCTCCAGCAGATCAACACTCCTCCTCAACTTAGTGTCATCTGCAAACTTACCGAGGCTGTACTCAATACCCTTGTCCAGATTACATACCTTGTTACACTCAGAATCCATCACCTTGATGTTTCTCCTGAAAACATGAGTTCATGTCTTCTTTTTCCAATAACTAATTAGGTCTCATACTTCTCTTTTATCAATAAATGTGTGATGATAGTCCTGTGCACTTTTCCCTTTTCAACCCACAAGGAATGAGAAGCTCGGATTCAGTTACTCCACTTCCTAAGAGTATTTACACTTCACAGGGGACTGTTGAGCACCAGTGTAGACTATAAAGGGTGGAAAACTGGCCATCCAGACATACAAATCTTGCAGATCAGAGAAACACTGCCTTCTAAGGAATAAGGTAACTTCTTGCCTGTGTCAGGAGGCTAAAATCTCAACTAGATCAAGGTCAGATTCAGCTCAGTTTATGTACTGGTGACTGACATAGATGTAATATAGGTAAGCGGCAGGATGGGAATTCACTTCATGGAGGAAAAATACTGGTAATTTTCTGATAAACTGCTAAACCACTGAACAGCAGCAATTTTTCTCTGTCTAGTTTTCTAGGCTCTAAATAAAGTTTGACATAATTTTTTAACTTTTATCCCTTCAAATATTTTTGTGGCATTTTCCCAGAAGATAGAGATTAGGACTGGAAAGAAGAAGAAATTAAATTTGGATCTCATTTCCCAAATACATGAATCTTGGTATTCAGCCATTTTGCTACACCCGGCAGCACCATCAAGCCTTTATTTCAATTTTTAACTTAAAATAAGAGTGATAACAACACAGTTTTATGGCCTCAGGCTTTTACATATGGATATTACCTGTCCATAAAGCCCTGCTGAGGCTTTAGAACTTTATTCCCTGTACTCACACAGATAAAAGTACATGAAGAATCCTGTCTTTGTTGTTGTGCTTGACAGACCTTATGTATTTGTGTATTAGTTTTTGTGTATGTATATTGCATATCTGTCCATTAATTTCATCCCACAGGTTTCTCTGCTTTAAATCAAGTAGTTCCTTCCCTGTTTATATACACTGCATAGAGAACAAGTATACTTATGAGAAGCCAAAAATGATTTAATACATTCTTCCACATAGAATAGCCCCTTGATTATTAGTTCACACATTGCCATGATATCACTATGAAACAAAGAATATGTTTGACATTATTAAATTTGTGACCTAACAAAGGAAGGTAACAGATATAGTTTTAGTTAACTGAATTATTTTTGTGAGTAGCAAGGTTTGACTTTTTTGTCTTTTTTGCTTACCTAGGTCATTGGTACCCTGGTATAGAAGCAATTTCAAAATTGAATGTTCATTGAATGCCAGTTCCTGCCACCTTATTCATGCAAACAGTGTCACTAGCTTCATTTCAGATTACTACTGAGATTAAAAAAAGCATCATTCAGCTTTCCAAGTAGTTTAAAACTATTCTGTGTTCTTTTATATCAGTTCAATAGAGGAAATCAAGTTAATCAAAGAATAATGCCAGGTGACATTTTTTGTCACAAAATCCCTGGAATGGATAACACTTTCTAAGCCTTACTGAAAGAAAAGGCAAGAGGTATTGAGTAGTGTCATCTTATGACAAGCTCTCTTCTGATTTCACAAGTCACAGCCTTTTAGTCAGTGCACTTTAGACCTACAGTAAGTAAAAGCCAATGTGGACTAGTCAAGAGCAAATCACTTCAAACCAATTTAATTTTTCCTAAGATAATGTAACAGGCCTTGCAGACAAAAAGGAAGCAACAAATTAGAGTTGTATATTTGTCTTCAATAAAATTTGTGACATTGTTTTTCATGTCAGCATCACATGCAAGCTAAAGAAAATTGTTTAAATGCCTGTATGATAAGATGATTGCAAAGTTAATTAGAAATATACAGTCAGAGAATATTGATGGTTTACTGTCAACATGGAAGGATTTATCAAGTTAAATTTTTTATGGTTCTGCCCAGGACAGCTGCTATTCAGTATTTGACTTAATGACCTTAAACTGTGAATATGACTGTTAGTTTTGCAGTGATTTCAAGTTAGGATAAATTGCAAGTACATCAGAGGACAGGAATAGTGTTCAAAAGGATTTTTAAATATTAAAAGAGTGAAAAATGTGATAAAATTTTACAGTATTCTATAGGTTAGATGAAATACAAGTTTAGGCAGAAATAACCACATAGGAATGGAGAGTAAACAACTTTCTAAATAAAAGTTCTGCAGAGCTACAGTTAGGAGTACAGTAGATAATAAATAGTCTTGAGTCATCACTGTCATTGGAAAAATAATGCCAAGATAATAAAACTCTGAAATAGTGCATCTGGGGAGGTTTGGAGGCTCTACTGTGGAAGTGCTTAAGAATTGACTACACAACATCCACCAGCAATGATATAGACATTGTAGATATCTCTTTAGAGCAGAAAGATGAGCTAAGCAGCTATTTTAGGTCCTTTCCAGCTTTATGATTCCATAAAAGCTAATTTTAATGCACTCTAATGTGTCTATGTTAGAGAGAGATAGAGACCATGCTGCTGTGAATCTCTGTTCTGCTCTATTTGTGTGATACAGTTGACTTCATGAGCACAACTCTGACATCAGTTCAGAATCTTGCCCCAGAGCTGGAAAAAATGTTGATTGAAAAAAGTGTATCTATTTCTAAAAGTAACGCTAATTTCATACAGAGGCAAAGAACAAACAGCCAAAAGAAAAAAAAGATATTTGGTTGTCTAAGTGTAGGTATCCAATGCTGACTGAGATGCTCTCAACGTTGATAAGGGCGGGCAGGTATTACATAGAACAAAATGGAAAACTCTTTTCTTCTTGCAATGGAACTTGGAAATCCAACGGTTACCCATGTCATCTCACATGACAGTAGACACCTGCGTTAAGATAAATGTATCAAACCCTTTGTAGTCAGTTATATAAACTGTTCTGAGCGTTTGGCACTGACTTGTTGCCTTTGCATACAGTATTTGAGAGGCACTAGCTCATACGAACTTCTTGGAAGGGCATGAGTTTCCTTGCTTCCTGTATCTATGACATCTGTGATACTAGAGGGTATCTCAGATGGCACTAGCCATTTAGGAAAAATAAAGGAAGCCTTTTAACAGGGCCTTATTCAATAGCTCATATAACAACCCTTACATAGAGTCAGCTACATTTCAATGTGTTGATCACAAAGTGAATGTCACCAGAGGTGTTATTTTCAAAATGAAAAATGCTGTCTAGGCTTTGAGGAAACCACAGCCATATGAGTGAAGTTATATGGAGGCAAAGTTATCTGGAAATACAGTTAAATATATAGTTCGATCTTCTGTTGGTGAAACTGAAAATGAAACAAGAAGAGTCTAACATGCTGATAATTTTATCACAGAAACAAAATTTAATTTCAACTTCTCACTCTTCCGTTCGAAACTATTTCATGACAAAAAAGGGTGCAATGTTGAATGAAAGATGGCCAGTGAATAAACCTGAGCACTGAAACATAATCATCACACTAAAGAAATGGTATTACGCTTTTTGACTGTTTTCGAGCATCCCAAGTGTCTTTCTTAAAGACAATATCTTAGCACAATGCATCAGATCGTGCACTCTAGGGACTCCTCCCACAAAACATGAAGAATATGATCTCAGTAGACTTGTATTTCTCCATCCTACACAGTCTTGTAACACTGTATGACCAAATTTTGCACCCTGAGACTCCCTAACTACTATTTCCTGCCATCTGGTCACACAATATATCTCTACATTTTCAAGCTATAAACAAAACCCATGCTTCTCAATTTCAGCACATCACTCACACCATTTCAGACATGTTTTATCTAAAAAAAAAAAAAGTACATTGAAAATAATTATGTCTTGGAGCCATGGGGCACAGCATGGTGCCAGCAGAAACTCAGAGCCAAAGTCTGTGCGCTGTGATCACACCAGTCTGCTATAGAAGAAGAAATTCCTAAGCTTTGTAGAGATGAGACTTTCTGCACAGTTTGGCCTGGAGGCTAGAGGACATTTCCCCAAACTGATGATTCCATATAAAGTGTTTTTCAGAAACACTCCATACCTGCCACTTAAGCTTGGAAACACCTTACATTTTCTAGGCTGTTACATTTCTGCTAGTGAGGTTCCCTCAATTGGTACTGCTTTATAAATACCTGCACAATTTCCAACATAATATACCAACTGGCAGAGTATCAAAGACCATTAAGGAAGATGATCTAGTCTACGTGTTGCCCTAAGTACCTTACCTTATCAGGTACCTTATCTATGGTGTGTGATTTGGAATTTTTTTTTTTCAAAACACAGGCTTGTCTTTTGAAAAACTAAAAAACAAAAAAAAGTATGACTTGGGATATTACCTGAAGACGATGTACCCAGACCCAGCTTCCATCTCTTTGTGATGGGACAAAAATTCCTCTTAATACTTTTGCTACTTAATACTTTCCTCAGCCACTGGGCTATTTTAACCATGCTTCAAGTTACTTGTGGTGATGACATGCCTTCAATTTCACCATTATAAGATTTTACATTTGATTAAATATTTACTGCAGAAGAGAAAAAATGACTTGATAACTTGGCTGCTTAGCATGCTTCTATAGGAGACTGAGGTTTTATTCTAATGAATACCATAAGTTATTACTTAGTAGTATCTAAGTAGTAATTACTTAAATATATCATATGCACTTAATAGATAGTATCCATTTATCTACTACTTAAATAGTAATATCTACTTCAACCGATGGGATGAGAAAGAGTAAGACACTCTCACTTCGGAACTGGTTTTCATACAGTGTCTCTAGCTGCCTTCTCCTAAGTAAGGATATTTCTATCTGGAGACCTTATTGTGGCTGTTCAATAATTAATGAAGGCTTAGAAAGATAGAGAGAGAGATTTTACCAGAATCTGTAGTGATAGTACAAGAGGTGACGGTTTTAAACTAGAAGAGAGTAGATACAGATTAGATATAAGGAAGAAATGCTTACTATGACTGTGGTGAGACACAGAAACAGATTGCCCAGAGAAGTTGTGGATGTTCCATCCCTGGAAGTGTTCAGGGTCAGGTTGGATGGCCCTTCAAGCAACCTGACCTAGTGGAATATGTCTCTGCCTGCCTCTGCAACCCCATGGCAGGAGGGTTGGACTACATAATTTTTAAAGGTCCCTTCCAACCCAAACAATTCTGTCATTCTATAACTCTATTCGAATCAATACTACAAGTCAAGTAAATGAAGGTTATCTACTGGTGTGGAGGTGGAGGGAAAGAGAAATAGGATATGATAGCAAAAAATAAATATACAGGAGACCGTACATATATGTTAGCAAAGAATAAAGAGACTGGTGATGTGACTTTAGCTCCTTACTGCTTGAGAGGTTATAAGTTTGAACCCTGGGAAAGAGACCTGTCCACTTTCAGCTTAGAGTCTGGAGTCCTGAATGTAACCGACTTGTATTTCCACATTCCCATTAACATTTTGCTTTGATTAGTCTAAATGTCCTTGCCAGACCACTGTTTATTTTTGAGTACCATTCCACATGCTTGACTGGACTCATGCACCCATGGGGTCCAGCTAATTATCTGTAGGTCACATAACGAGCATAGGCAGCTATCACAGAATCACAAAATCATTAAGGTTGGAAAGGACCTTCAAGATCATCAAGTCCAACCGTTAACCCAACGCCACCCTGCCCCCTAAACCATGTCCCGAAGTGCCACATCCACAGGTTTATGTACATTATTATGTACATAAAAGCAGAGCCTTGTTTCCTTCAGATGATTTCACCGTGAACTCATGGTGCTATTTTCTGAAAAACGGCTGAAACGAGGGGTCTATGGAGAAGAGAAATAAACAAGTACTGGGAAAAGTTGTCTGAAAGTAAATAGAAGCTTTTTCTTTGGATACTGAATGTTCAGGATTCACTGAACACTTGCACTGCCTCTTGATTAAGCAAGAGAGGAATGTAGGAGTCTCTGGGCATATTGCAAGATGCACTTGTTCCACTGAGCTGGAAGATGGGGATGGAGAGCACAATAAACTCCTCATAATCCAACACGAAACAGTTAAGGACCTGTTAAGCCACGTGGACACCCACAAGTCTATGGGGCCGGATGGGATCCACCCAAGAGTACTGAGAGAGCTGGTGGAGGAGCTTGCCAAGCCCCTCTCCATCATTTATCAGCAGTCCTGATTAACAGGGGAGGCCCCAGAAGACTGGAGGCTTTCCAATGGGACACCCATCCCAGGCGACTGGAGGCTTGCCAATGTGACACCCATCTACAAGAAAGGCCGGAAGGAGGATCTGGGGAACTACAGGCCTGTCAGCATGACCTCGATACAGGGGAAGATTATGGAGCAGTTCATCTCGAGGGAACTCACAGGTCACGTGCAAGACAACCAAGGGATCAGGCCCA
>NW_010513843.1:0-66698 GCF_000687285.1 Phaethon lepturus
CGCGTGTGCCCACGCTCCCGCGCGCGCACAGCTTAGGGGCAAGGCGGGGGGAGGCAGCAGCACCACAGCTACCCAGGTGGGCGGGGCCGGGGGTGAATCCCTGCCCCCTGTGCCCGGAGGAGCCCCATCCTTTGGAAGAAAAACAGGGGTTTAATTTTATTTTCTTTTCCTGCGGGTAAAAGGTACATCTTTTGCGAGGGAGTAGGGGGAATATACCCATGTGAGGGTAAAAAATTCGACTTTTCGTCTACGCTAGTGCAAATGAAAAACCAACGTGTCGGCGCAAAGAAACTTGGTCGTGTGCGATGGCTGATCAAACCGCTGCATCGAGCTCCCCGAGCTTTCCGTGAGAGGAAAAGTTTTAAAAAAAAAAAAAGCAAACCGAAAACGCAGCGACCTATTCTTTTGCTGGTGTTACAGAGCAATGCTGTAAACGGTGGGGATGTGAGAAGCAGGGAAACACAACGAAATGCTGGGTCACTTTAACTGGAAAAGAGAATCCAGCCAACACCCAGAGGTTTATCTCCAACTTTTTTGGAGCATAGGTGGAGCCCACCTCGACTTTCGCAGCGGGTTCAGCACCGCGAACTCAAACGTTTCCTCCAGAATGTCACCCACAAGAGTCAGAAAGAAAGCGGTGGGATATGTTGTTCCCAGAAGTTACGATGCTGAGGTTGGTTTCTTTGTGTATTTGCATGACTTTATTTTGCAAGGGAAAAAGGAAAAAAAAAAACACCAAAAAGACAAAACGATAGAGGGAAGTCTGTGCTTCCAAGAAGGGCAGGGACAAGGCATTGCATAAGTTGTAGAGCCGCGATTTTGAAAATGGGCTTGGCATGGGGCTAATGCTGCTCCCAGTGGAATTAAGGGGAGTTTTGCCATTGACTTAATAGGAATAAAGTAAGGCTGCTGCCCAGTGCTTTTCTAAATCCCATTCTTTAGAAGTTAGAATATGCAACAGATTAATTAAAAACAGGTTTAGAGAAGGCAGTTACATAGAAATGTTGGACTGAGTCCTGCAAAACTCCCATAAGTATATAAGCAAATGCTTCTGTAGAATTTCAGGATTATATGTGAAACTGAAGGATCAGGGACCCAATTTTGCATCCAGTGAAATCAGTAATTTCCTTTAGTTTTTATTCTGGTTTTCCTCAAAATCCTATTTTTTCCCGAGTTGCATTTCCCCACATTTAGATGTGAAACTATTCCTTAAACTAAACAATAAGCACTCTGATTCTGACACACATTTCCCAGAAATGTGTAACGTAGCCTGATAGCTGTGCCAAGATAAAACTGTTCAGGATTGAAGAATTCAGACTGCTTGGAAAAGGAGATAAGAATCTATGCTGCTTTTCTCTTTTTTTTTTTTTCTTCCCCCAAAGCAACATTTAAGGTAGCAAATATGGAGTTTAGCTATCGGAAGACAGTTTACTAATGAAAAGGCTTCCTAAATGGTGAAATACCACACTCAGCTTCAGCAAGCCTATTCTGCTTCAACCGCTGTGTATGTGGGCGTATAATATTTTTCACAGATTACCCTCAAAACTCATCACTACTTATGTGATAATATTTGGAGGCAGAATTTATTGCTGGAAGAAGTGCCTTTTTTCAATATTCTGAAGTAATTCCTTAGGTTGCCATGTTTCTACAGCACTTCACGGAAGGTTGCAAGAGTTGAAAATACCATCACACGGGGTTCTGCTCCTGTGTCTCCTAAACTGAAGCCCTCTGAGCTCGCCAGCCTCGTGCCTTCTTTTGGTGTCCATCCTAAATGCTTGGGGTTAAATGTCAGTCCAGGCCAGGGGTTTCACTGCCACCCTCACCGCTGTCTTTGGGACAACCTGCTCATTTCCTGAGCATGTGGGAAGCGACAACCAGCATTTTCTGTGAGAAAACAGAAGTTGTTAAACTCTCTAGCCTCTGTGATGAGACGATCGTTCCAAGGACAATGATAGTCTAGGCCCTAAAATGGGACTCCTCCTCTGAACGGGACCCTAAATTTTGTGTGCAGAGCTTCCCTGCTGTTAACATCTACTGCCACAAACAGTTACCAGCAAAGTCATGTGGGTACTATTTAGTGGGACTATTGATGCATGTAAAGTTACTGGCGTACAGAGCTGTTCACAACATGAGGGCAATGGAGACCGAAAGACAAAAAAAATCTGCCTCAACCCAAAATCACTATACAAGTCCCTTTTTCTTTCGTCAATAATTTACTTTAGGCACAATACAGAACTGTACAAGGTATTCCAAAAAACATGAAAATACAGGGAATATCTCAGAAAAAAAATACCTCAAATGCAAATAGTAGAACCAAGGGCTGTACATGCTGAGTTTCGGCTGGCCGTGTCCAACAGGCAATGCAGCTGTAAAGTTAGAACACACTGATAGGTACTGAAGTAGTGTCAAAAAATCCAAATAAAGCATGAGCAAACGAAGCCTGGCGATTGCAGTAAGCTAGTGACAGCAGTGGAAAGCCCACCCGCCTGCACCAGGGCTCGCACTGGAAGAGCCTCTTTCGACAGAGCTTTGTCAGCATGTCCATCCAGTGGAAACATTGAGCGGGCTGACGCTCTGGGGTTTGTTTTGTTTTATTTTGTTTTGTTTGGGGTTTTTTTTTGCTAATTGAGCCGCATTACTTCCTGGATGACATCAGCTAAATGGGAAAAAAACAAGTCTTCAGGCAGTTGTTTTGCTACTCTGGGTAAGGCTGGGCCAAATCCAGTTTGGTTGTACTGACAAAACACTGGACTGCATCTCTCCCGTGGAGGGAAATGCCTCTTCTGTGGGTTCAGCTGCAGGATCAGGAATAATTTTCCAGCCATCATGCGCAGGTCAGGCATTTACAGAAAGGTGGAACTGATACGTGAGAGGGAGATTTGCATAACCAAGGGACAAGGCTCTTTTCTATAATAAGTGTTCTGAATGGGCAAATTTGCTGCATGTAGACTGGAAGGCCTGGGAAAAAAGTAACTCTACTGTTTCTTTTTTTTTTTTTTTTTTAATCATCTACACCTTATTTGTCATGGTTCTAGCCTTAGATCTTGCTTAGTGATAGGGAATTAGCCTGCATGGTCTAAAAGATACATATAACAGATAAGGAGGGTATTAACAAGTTGGGCTATTTTTAGGCACATTCAGCTGAAGCAGAGATACTGATGCATCTTTTTTGGATAGTGAGTTTGTAACAGTACCACTCCCTTACGAGGGGTTCCCAGTGTTACGTTCTGCTTAAGACTACTGTAAAAAATTACTTGATGGCTTCCTTTTGAAATGCAGTACTTTTGCCCAGCTCTTCAGAGATACTTTTAACAGGCTTGCCTTTGGCAATGTGATTCACAAACCCAAGTTAGGCATGCAGCTCTTCGTAGCGTCAGTAGCGTGATATAGAATTAGGGTTCCCAGGGCTCACCAGCTGGATTCGTAACACCCAGTGTGCTGTTTGGAAGGAGGCTTCAGCCATTTGAGGAGCAGATGTGTATGAAATGCTCTCTGTCTCTCCGATTTTGGCACTTGGCTGCAGTTCTGAGTTCAGCGTGTGAGGAAAGTGTGATTCACAGCCGCAAAAACTTTGCTCGATCTTCAGTGCTTTGAGAATAAGGGATTGCCTCATGCTTTTCTTTAAGAGCTCAGAAGAGAGGTGTTGAACACTTATTTAGGAGTCCTGTGGTTAGAGCAGTTGCTCAGGAAGTTGGAGATCTGTGTTCAACACATTTTGTAGTCTCAGGGGGTTAAAATTATCCTCTTTTGCCTTACAGTAATATCCTGGAGAACATGTACACTCCCCACCACCTTTCATCCTGAACTAGTGCTATGACTCAGAGATGAGTGCAGGGCTCTGAGGGCAAAGAGGAGAAAAGTCTTCTGTAAGGAGTGTTGCACAACAACCCTGAAGTGAGAACACTCGTCTCCCAGAGAAGCCCACAGCCTAAGAGCAAGGGCACTGATCTGAGAGATGGGAAACACCAGTTTATTCCCTTCCCAGTGAGAGAGGTGTTGAAGATTGGTCTCCTATCTGAGGATGAAAAGCAGAAGAAAGAAAATTAAATTCTATGACAGACTTTTTCAAACATTTCCTCTAGTTAAACACTCAAGAGGAATGTGGCTAATATCCAAACTTTGTAAATACTGTAGCAATATAGCAGGCATACGGAGCTATACACTCACAGAACTTCTTACTCCACTCCTTCAACGCTTTTCTGGCATGGCCCCTCAATGCTACAAAAGGTCTCTTTTCTACCAGTATCTTTAGAATTATCCTTCATAACGCCTTCTATCCCCACCTGAGAGAGGAGATCACTCATTTCTCAAAATAAAGGCTCTGTAGTGCATGCAGCTTTCAGTGTTTTTTGGCAGGGTTCACTGAATGTATCCAGCTAAACATCCAGCTAAGAGCAGAAAAGCTCTGCCCTTTCTTTCTCCTCCAAGATTTCAGAAGGTGCAGAAGATGAACTGCAAGAAATGCTGCCTGAAGAAAATATTTGACTCTCATTCTATAAAAACATGAAAGATTAAAAACATTTTCTTCAACATCACAAGAAGTCTGAGTCTAGAATTTGAACTCTGACCACTTGCAGGACTGTGTTCAGTATTAGCATGAAGCTATCACACTCAACTCCAGATGGCATCTTTGAGCATATCTCACTTAAGTTACTCCTTGCTTTTCATCTTTTTTTTATTGCTTCTGTTATAGAACTTTTGCAGTCCCTCAGAGCAAGCAAACAAGACCATGGTGTTATGTGTACAAGGGAGAGGCAGGAAAATAAAGGAAAGAAAAAGAGCTACAAACTTTTGTCCTTCTTTCCAGAAAAGTTTATCAATGCTCACATCCTTGAAGAGAATTTTAGCTACTGAGCTAAAAAATGGAAGTTAACGTTTATGGTATTTCACTGTTTAAGATTCAGATAGACTCAATAATTATTTCATATAATTATTATCATAGCAATTAAGAATGAAGTTGTTTTGAGAGATCACATGAGTTTCCATGTAGACTTTAGATCTTTAAGAGATTATTAGAAGTCATAACAGGTATTTTTATTCTCTTCCCTTTATTCCTCAGAATTAAAGAGACCTTTGTTACATAGAGGTTGATACGTTCTTTCGCTTCCAGTCTCCCGTTTCTGTATGCACAAACCTCAGCAAAGGTAGAAGGCCACAAGATATGGCATATATTTAAGCGACAAAGCTCAGTGGATTGTGAGTGACTGAAAACAAATTTACTACTGTGCTTTCCTTTAGTCTTAATTATCTCCAATGGCACTAAAATATCTTGCAGCAGCACTATGGCTGTAGCAACTGCTTTCTCCCAGCAGCGCTTCCTTGGCTGTCATTAAGTTTATATACCACATTTACAGGTATGAACTTAGAGTTCGTTCTGATTAAATCAAGACAAGGAGGCAAAGTTTTGTGAGAGGATCCTTGGAAAACAGACTTCAAGGTGTCATCATTTCCCTGAACCAACAGGGAGAAGTGTTGGCAGAAAACAAGTAAGGGCCATTGGCATTGGGTTTTGCAGTCATTTAACAGCTGCTGGGGGGTGGGAATAGACGATGGGAATAACTGGACATCTTGGTTACAAACCAGAGCTGGCTCTTGTAGTACACAGGTCCAAGAAAAAGAGGTTAGAGTGGAGATTACTAACCTGATAACCCCGCTAGGGAAGAAAAGTGTATCATAATAGATGATTGAATGTATCAAGACATCTTAAAAACAAAGGACACTGTGAATTATTAATTCATTTCTTTATACTAGGACTGCTTGATTTGCACAAGATTTTAATTTCATATTTCATGGTTCCTTGGCTATTTCATAAAAAACAAAGCTGAAAATGTTCCCGACCTTTTATCACCCCAACCACATGTGATGCCACGTGGATTGTGTAAATTGCCTTCATATAACATTTGAAGTGGTGTCCTCATGCCTCTCTCTTCCCAATGGTTATTTCCCTAACTAGATGAGTTAATGCTGCTTGACAGCACATTTTAATAGAACAAGTACAGACATGGCTTACAGACTGTACCCTGATTGACTGAGACGTTACTCCAACTTTATTTTCGAGTCTATTTTAAAGCTGCTTTTTCTTTCTGTAGGTCTTCCACAGTGTTGGGGTTATAAGCAGCAGATGTTATGTATTTAGTTATTTTCTTACTTAATCTTTCCTATTGAAAACATTCCACTATTTACTGGCTCTGTCATCTGGAAAAAAAGGGGTGCACCTTTTTCTAGTGGTTCTAATTAGGACCGCTACACGTTTTCTCTTCACAGACTTTTGTTCAAAATTGTTGTGGCTGGTTTCATCAGTCCTTGACGGCCACTCTTACCCCAAGCCACAGAAGCCTTTTGGTGATGGAGAGTTAATCTTTTTAATTTTCCTGTCTGCCATGTGTGTTCTGACTCATCTTGGTTCTGACGCACCTTGACATGTAGTGATAATGTGTCAGATATGTCCAGCTACCACCTGACAGGCCATGTGAAATTTTTTTTTTTGTAAAATCACTCCCAGAGTAGTGGCTCTCAGCTGCGTAACGCTAGCTGGTGTGTGTGTGCGCGCAGCGCACACATGTCTGCTCGGATCTTACGCAGCTGTGAATTGTTTGTCTTCTCTAAATCAAATCTAGGAGTTTCAGCCTCAGTTCAAATTTGATCTTTTATCCTATTGAAACTCCTTTGTTTGATTTACTGCTTGGGCTAAATGATGCAGAAAAAGTTGGAGCTGATCTGACCTTTGCTCTTGCTGTTTGGCTAAACCAGAATCTTATTGAAAACCTAGACAAGAAAAATGGCTTTGCCATTTTTTGTCTGTATAACGGTGAGCCTTAGTTTCCTTAGCTGTAAAATAAGAGCTAACCCATTTCACAGTGAGACCTAATGTATGGAGTTTGCTTTGATATCTACACCACTGGCAATCTATCCCAGGCCAGTTGTGGTTCGTTTCACTTTTTTGGCTGTCTTCCTGAAACACAGGACTCCTTTCCCCTCCACATATGTCCAATTGTCCCTGAGCCTTCTGCTTTATTGACAGCTGTATTGCTTCAATGTCATCTGATGCTCTGGTCCATTGCTGCAACCCTGAGCTTGCAGTGTGTGATGCTTTCCTGAGTTCAAGGCATCTCTGAGTGCTTTATGTCCCCTGAAAGCACCAGCCAGCATGGGATCCCAGACTCAAGAATGACAAGAGTGAATCAGCAGCAAGCAGCTTTTGGACAGGCAGATTTCTGTTTAAGATGAGACTCAGAAAAACATCCAAGGCTGAAAAGGGAATTGAGTCAGAAGGAAATGTTTCTTAGGGAAACCCTCCGGACTCAAAGAAGATGCTGAAGACTGAAGAATGTATTTTTCACTTTTGGACTGATATCTGTGGCAGGGACGTTTTCATGCGTGGAAAGTATTGTCTTGAGAAAAGGGTAAATATCTGTATGTAAATCAAATCTACAAAGCAGGGTACAAGTGGGAGAAGGTCCTTTAAACTTTTTATAGCTTCATGCCTCTTTGTATGTTTCTCTAGTTCTCTTTTATACAGTCTGTTCTTTTAATGTCTTTGTCAGCAGGGACGAAGATTCCTTTGTCTTGAATAAACCTACAAGGCAGTTGCAAATGTGGAAAGTGAAGAGTTAGTTTTTGTAACAGTGGCTGAACATCAATATATTTAGATAATATATCTACTGTAACAGGTAATATCTGGTATTTTCTCAAGTTAACCAGTAACTGACTACATTTGAAAAATATTCATGGTCTGTTCCTTATTTTGGCTCATGGTTGGCATCAGCTATTTTCCTCAAACAAAAAAAAATTGGCATGTCTTTCCCCTCATGTTTTTGAATCAACAGATGAGAAATGGCAAAATAAGTTAATTGTTAACATATGTACATGAACACAGAGGACAAATTCCAAACAGAGCAGAATGAGGCATCTGGGTAAGGTTGTCATGCTCCTAGAATCACCCATTGAATATAGGTTTACCTTGTTGCTCCACCTTTTTCCCCCAAAGGTTAGAGCAGAGGCAGTTTCCTTTCATGGGCAGACACCTTATTGTTTGATCTATATTAGGAACACATTGATTTGCAAACTGCTCTGAAACAGATTTTTTAAATTAGGATTTTATTTTTCTTCTTTATCAGTAAGGGGTGTTTCCTCATAGACAACAAAGTTTACCACATAACATTTAAGCAGCTGCAAGCAATTCATTCTTCTCTCTAGTAGAAGTGGAAGAAAGAATAAATCCATCCTACCTAACAGACAGGGAAAAGTCATGTTTCTCTAACTGTTTGGGCTGGCATGACCTATCCCATGCCTTCTGCAAGAGCTAGAAGGTACTGCTTTTGAAAAAAACAGATGGGGCTGTCTTTAAAGATCTTTATCAGAAATGGTTTGGTGTCATGTTGTCTTTTAACTACAACCTCGCCATCTCTCTTCAAAGAATGATTTTCTGTCTTGTGTTGCCTCATGCTTACTCCTCTGTTTCATTTCATAGTGACAATTTGATAGTGCAGAACTCAGGTGGCCTGAAAAATTAATAGTCAAGTGTTTGCCTTGGAATGTTAGCGGAAAACCGCTTATGTAACACTACCAAAAGGTAACATCTTATTTGCCAAAGTTATATCAGAATGTTTGAAAAAATTGCAAAGAGTTCTGAATATAGTGGAAAGAATCTTGAGAAATGACTTTCTGACCAACACTGTGCTGCTTCATTCTATTTCTCAAAGGGTTGTTGCACTGAAGAAGCCTTGTGCTGACTTGTCCTCTCACTAGTCCTCTCCTATTAACAGTACTACTGGGGCTATGGAGAGGCCTCCACAAGGCATTTCAGGGATCACACCTTTACCACCAAAGTCTTTTTGCACCTCTGGCTGTTAACTCCATCGCTGACGTGTTTGCGCCACATGTAGCCATACTGTGGTCTTGTAGAAAGTCGATAGCTTCATTTAAGCCGTTGCCCATCAGCATCTCATAGCAAAAGTGGGAGATTAGGAACATGGACTGGTGCCAGACTTTCAGGCTACAGACTTACCTACAGTGTGCGCCTATATCCAGTTGTCCTGAAGAACTAACCAATGAACCAACCAACTGGCACTGTTCCATCCTTTTGTAGCCTGCACAGAAGACGATTCCCCCCCGCCCAGCCTGCAGCTGTCTCTGTCGGCATATCCTGCAAGAGTCATTGGTCCAATAGTTCTCTTCCATGATGAGAAACCAGAGGCCTGACCCAGAATAATTCAAGACTGACAACACAAATATGGATGGTTTGTCTGTGGAATACGGACCATCTGGTACATGGACTGCTGGAAGGATGATGGTAGAGAGCAGCTCTTAGGGCTATATGTGTGTGGAAGGAAAAGTAGGGAATAGAAGGCAAGCATTTGGGAACAAAAATCTGTCCCTGAGGTACTGTGTCAGGAAATCAGATATTGTCACGAGACATTATTTATTGCCAGATAGAGTCACAACCCATAGTTATTGTCCAGGACAAGGTATCTTCATAGCTGTCTCTTGCACTAGTCAGAGGCAAGAAGGAGATCTTAAAACAGCTATCCCTCACCTCCTCTACACACCAGCATTTCTTATCTTTACTGACATGTGATAATCCAGACATTGACCAGGGTGGTGCACAGTGACCCGGGGAAATACAGACATGGCACAAACCTTTCAAAATTATGGGTAAGGTCCTTCTTAGAGCCAGTTTTTGTACTGTTGCTGCTGTCAGATACTGCCTAATTCCCTTCTATTTTAGTCAATTGGATTACTTAGTGTGATGTGGAAATAAACTGTAATGGAGTATTATCTGTGTGCTCTGAAGCATTGACCAACAAACTCTGCACAGGAGCAGTGCTGATCTCTGCAGCTGAATCTGTTTATAAGCGTGGCTTGGAGGTTAAGCCACCAGGGCAGCAGCGTCGCTACCATGCTCGTCTGTGAAGCAGCTCTTGAATGGTTAATGCAATGAAATAAATACTAAGATGAATGCCTAAATACCTAAGTAAAGCAGACATAATATTAAGAACTAGGAAATGTGAATGAGTTGCTTTAGGTTAATGCATCATCCTAAAATGAGTTACTCAACTGTCCTTCCCAAAACAGGATGGGTGGATATGGAAAGTGGATCCATAAATAGAAGTTGCTGAGTTGCGTCCTGTGTCAGGCCTGTCTAGTGCTCCTTGTCTTTTGCTTTCCTTCAATTTTTAGCTGTGGAGATTTGATCTGAGCTGCCCGTCATTGAGATGGAGAACTAGACTGGGTACCAAAGAGAGTCTCGGCATTTGGGATTACGGGAAGTAACTAGCTTTAGAATTAAAAAATACCAGCCAGATATTTTTATAATAGTAGTAAAATAATACAGGAATAAACTTTAAAAAATTACAAAGATAAATTTCACTTCAAGGGCCATTACTAACCCGGTCAAATTATATTTCCAATGTTTAGCACTCCATTGCCAGGGTTTTTTCCTTTACTCTAGGTTAGATTGATACTAGTGAAAGGCTCATGAGGTGGCAACTGGCCAGTACTAAAATTTTTCTCTCATACTATCTGTACAAACCTGACAGAGACAATATGTCCTGCCTAAATGTTTCCCACAGGAACAAAACAGAAGTAGTAGGAAAGAACATAGTTCCCTGGCTGAACTGTTTGCTCAGTAGGGTATCACTAAAGAGACTTGAATGAGTTTTGGTTCAATTTAAGCTTTTTCTTAAAACGGCTTTGTAGGATTAAATAAACAAGCCTTGCACAACCATAAGTAAAGTAGACCAGATTGCCTTGTTGCCAAGTAGGGTACTGGCCCATCATAAGGTGTCCTTTTCCCTCACTTTTTTCCTTTCTTCTCCCACATATCCAACAATAAAGCAATAAACTGCAAAAATTGATTTTCATTTGGGTTTTTTTTTGCTTTTAATGAAAAAATGAATAAAGGATTCAAGTAATTTATCTTACAGTATACATAAATCTATTAGTTATAGAGTTATAGCTTATCACTAAAAACTCCACTGTGGACTTCATTCAAAGGCATAAAACTGAAATGAATGGAAAGCAAATATGCTTGCATTTTTTTTTTAAGTGCAGAACTCGGATGTTTACAAACATAAATCTAATCCTGTAATCATTTATAGTCAGGTTGATTGTAGTCATCAAAAGGGATCTTGAGGTCAGGCTGTAGTGCTCTGTAGACTGATAAGACGTGTCTCAGTTTCACTCGGTCTCAGGTACTGAGTCAGAGGGGTCTGGCTTTGTTTGGACCTTGATGAAGATGAATTTCCAGGATGTAGCGCAATACAGGACTGCAATAATGTTGTTAAGTGAAGAAACACACCAACACAAGGAAAATTTATGCTTGACTCTTTCTTGAGTAGTTCTTAACCAAGTCCTGATCTGTGATCCCACTAAATCTCCAGCTTCTTCCTTGTGCCCAGGTATGGGTAGTCAAGAACACTGCTCCCTTCTTTCTTTTACCTCACCCTAATTGTTTTCTTTGTTAGACTAAAATACACTAAAAGGCTACTGAGAAACTTCAGCCAGTGTGGGATGCAGTCAAATCTAGGTATTAGAAAGTATTCTACAGTACTCCATGATCTAAAATAGATTCTAGTTATTTTTAAATGAAATATAAAGTGTTGGTGTAGACCCAGTGATTCTTTAAATGGTCTGAATCTTGGTGTCTTAGAAAAGTATGTCTCCTAAAGTGATATTACTAATTTTTAATACGGACATTAAAATCAGTTGATGCTTCTTTTCTTCTGTTGTAGTTTCTTGTTGTTCTTGCCTATAACTTAGGAGGTCAAGACACTAAACAGTCCTGTAAATTTATGTTAAAAAACATTTTGTCAACATAAATTGTTACTAATAAACATGTACAAAAAAAAGCCTACAAAGCAAGATAAATTGTAGGTAGTCAAGCTTTCTCTTTCCTGTTCTGGCTGCTTGTAAACAAAGACAAAGAAATGGGAAAGGATACACTCTGGAGGAAGGCTACCCTTAGTCTAGCAAGGGCCATTTCTGTGGACTCCTCTGTAGCCAGTGGAGAAAGATAAACCCTTTCGGATGTGATGAAGTACAGCTGCTTTGGGCTTTTGTTCTGAATCTCTTCTGGAAGAGATGATCTCTTTCCATCAGCAACAGAGAAAACTGGAGCTTGTAGAGTAATGCCTGTGAAAATCACCCAGGAGCAGCAGACAGGCACCAGAGGTTTCTTCCAGAGGTCTAGGAAAGCTCTGGAGATTTTGGGTTTTGTATCAGATGGGGAAGCAGTCAAGTGAGTGAGCTGGTATATAATATCAAGAGAAAGACCACTCTTGCCTGACAACAGTATGTGCCAGTAGCTCTGTATCCTTGCTCATAAAGCATGAACTATTAGCGAAAACAGGCTTTTCTCTCTTATCCTCTCACAAGCACTGAGTAAAACATTGTCTTGTATGCAGTTTCCAGTTGCTGCATTAATGAAAAGTAACTGAATTGCACTCTGACAGGTTCCCGTCACAGAGCTGGTTCAGAAGCTGTGGTGAGATGCGCTGAGCTGCCGTTCATTATCTGTTCTTGACTGAAGTGCTGATAGTTGATCTTTTTCTTCCCGCAAGGATATACATCTATCCCTTATTGGGGATGAATCCTATAGTCCTGACCATCCTTTGCCTTTCACCTTTGCAAGGATTTTCTACCCTGTGCAGAGGTAATAGAGTATCCACAGTTGAGTATGGCAGTGCCCACGCACGCTGGGATGTTCACACTAGGTGCTGGAAGCCTGGGCGGTTACGCTTTTTTAAAACTGATGTAAGAAAGAGTAGAGTCAGTCACCTGATACTTTGGATGTTTTCCTTTCCCCTCGAGCCACTGCTTGCTATATTACCCTCACAAAATAATTTCTTTCTTATAAAAGCCTTCTCCATGTAAAGCCTCTCCTGTGCCGTGACTCAGGCAAACAGAAGCATTGCACGTGGGGAAGTTCCTTCCTTATGGATCACTGTGAGAACCGTGGTAATTCAATGCAGTCAAAGAGAAAAACTTCCCAGCTTACTCACATACAATATTGTTGTAGTTTTCGCATTAGTGTGGGGAAAAATAGTGATGTGTTGTGGCTGGTGTCAACGCGAGCGTTTTTGCTTTCAAACCGGCGGATTCACAATCAAAGGACTCCGTCCGTCCTTGGGCTTCCTTTAAAGCTACCTTTAAACACACTCTTCTTGCTGCTTCAGGAAGCTGTCATTAAACAGCAGTAACCTTTTATTACTGAATTTAGCTGGATTTGAATGGGTGACCTAGAGATTAAAATTTCAGACTCTGTTACTAATTAACAGAGTCATTTGAATCCCTGATGGATGTATTATTTAGTACCCAGAATTAGGTCTTTTCTTCTTTTATTTCACGAAGGTGATTTTCACATGTCTTTTGTGATTTGAAAGCTACCGTTTACTGCAGAGCGAATTTAGTCTGCTTATTCATCACTTTGCCATGATAAGCACTGGTCGTCTTGGCTCTGATTCCTGAAAACCTTCAGTCACGTTCTTCTTTTTAAACACAGAGCATGTTCCTAAAGGCTGCGCCGAGGCAGGAACTTACCAGGCTAAGCTCTAAACTCCCAGGTTTTCCCTTGGGGAAGTGCTGTATGCTGGTTTTGCATTGGGTGTCAAAAGGTAGAATAGATACTAGTAAAATGTGTCTTTGCTTATTTGTAATTATAACATTATATTATATTATAATAATTCATGTAATTATAATTATATGAAACACAAAGCATAATTTTCAGTTGAAGAAATTCTTTTTCTGGCATGATATACTCAAACCAGGAAACTGCTAGTTGTGAGAATATCTGACGCTATTTTATTGAAAATCAGTGAAGAACTAAAGAGGTTTGGGCTGAAATTTGAGTTTAAAAGTAAACAAGCCCACCTATAATAGTATAATAAATAAGCTCAGGCATCTCAATGCCAGTGGCCTAAGAATTAAAAAACAGTTTGGAAGTTAAAAGTAGATTATTAGAACTATGCAGTTTCTTTTTATCTATATCAACAGTGACTGAATGAACCAGACAGCTGAATCTCTGAGGACTGAATTGTAATCCCATGTAAACATTTCATTGACAAACTTCAGCACAATTGCATTCTTTAACAAAATCTTTATTTTACAGTGTAATATTTATTTTCTTATATGATAATGCATGCAATGTTTGTCAAGCAATGTTTTTTAAAAGATGATTTAAAAATAAGACTTTTAAAACTCAAAAATTCTTTAGGAATAAATGTCAGGCCCTGTGTGAAGTTTCTAGGTACCATATTAATGAAAAGTAACTAAATTTCATCCTGGCAGGTTTTAACTGGAAGACAGCTTTGCAGAGCTGATTCTACGGCTGAGGTGATGCATCGGGAACAAAACCTAGGAGCAATTTCAGTGTCAGTTTTTAAACTTGTCAGTAATTGGTCAACCTGCTTTTCACTTTGCGTGATACGTTTGTGGGAGGAAAACAGAGTTTTTTAGAAAGGCTTTCGATGGGTGTTTACTTAAGACTCCAACAGCTCAGCCTTCCATTTGTTTTAATTTACTGTTCGTTACATTACCATGCTGAATGTATAAGGACGCTTCTTGTTATCAAAGTATTCTAGTAGGACTTAGGTCACAGCTTTCAGCTAAGGAAAGCCATTTAAGTTAGATCTTTTACAGTTTACATATCTGCAGTTACAGGCAACAGATTTTTCACTGTCAGGCTTAATGTAGCCTGAACAATATCACAGTCGCACAGAGGTTAAAAAAAGCTTTACCTAACAATTCATTGTTTATTTTTCCTTGCTATCCTAAATAACTGTGAAACATGTGGAAAGAGCAAGCCCATGTACCACCCGGGCGCTCCTCCCAGCTCAGTGATCCAAGTGTGAGCTGCCGGGACACGATACTTGTGCACACACTTCACCCCTCTTTGCTGTGGCTTAGTTTCCAGGGAAATCACTGCTCTAACATATCTGCATTATTAGGGAAATAAAGCTACGGAGCACAGAGCAAAGACCTCTGCCATGCTATACAGGTAGATCCAGGACGGATCATTGCATCATTAAGGTGTCATTTACATATCCAAGTAAAGATCCAGGAGAAAATAAACTGACACAAACAGAAGCAGAAGATTTGAGCATCTTTTACAGCAGTGGGGCTTATATGGCCCGAGTGAATAGGATTTGGGGTTGAAATGCATGGGAAGGAGCAAGGTCTAGGTTTGGGGACTTTCTGTTCAACTGTATCGTACTCTTGTATTTCTGCTTTCCAGGAAGGAGCGCACAGAGGCAGCTGCATCTTTGATGCAACGCCAGCCAAGAAGCAGCACCACTACCAGAGCTATTATCTGTATCTTTAACGACATATATATCTGTATATAGAGATGCGTAGTTTAAGTACAACCTTGCAGTAAACAGAAGTCCTGTCTGAGCCAAGTAATTTTTTTTTAAGAATTTCGGAGTGGACTCCTGAGAGTTGTTCAGCTGTTCTGTGACAATGTAATTAAAAACAGAGCATTGTTTAGGGCAAATGAGACTGACTTCATGAATAACTTATACTCTATAAGAGCTGACTTTGTGTCAGCATATATAGAATAGCCAGAAAATAGTGTGATGGATGTCTCATTTACACAGTTTAAATCAGTAGGCATTCATTTTTTTTTCACATGGGTTCCTTATCTGGAAAAAAGTTGTTTGGCCAGATGGCTAAAAAAGAGATACTTCAAAGAAGAAACAAGATGGCACCAGAAGGGAAATGAGAAGGCTTGTGCTGATCTAGAAGCAGCAGAGTGGAATTGTTTTCTGCCTTTCACACAGGTGAAACAGAGGTCTGCATTCATATATTTCTAGAAAAGGAATAAGCAAAAGTGTTTCTCTGAATGTCTCATGAGAGTTCCTCTTTTTATTAGTCAACACCTTTTATCTGAGACCACAATTCCAGGCCTGGCTAAAGATTTTTTTGCCTATATTTCATGGATTTTGTTTACTGTGTTGCTACTGTACAAAACCCCTCAGTAGTAGCACAACTCCCCTCAAGTCAGAAAATACGGATTTATGAAAAAAACCCCACATTTCCTATTTTCCTAACTTGTTTTGAATGCATTTTTTATTTTCTATGAAAGCAAAATCTGTTACTGGGTTAATTTTTCAACCTTTCAGATCTGCCATAAATATAAAGGTAAAAGTCTGAGAGAACAATGGGAGATGGCAGAATGACTTTATATTCTTTTTTGGAAAGAGACAGAAGTTGAATATATAGCATTTATTAACAAACTTGAGTGAGATTATATAATGTCCTCTGGATTTTCAATCTACATTTTAACCCAAACTTCAGAATAACTTAAGAGAGATTTTAATTCAGAGCAGCTTTCTTTCATGTTAGGGATGGGGCATGAAGGGACACAATCTGGAGAACCTTGTAGGTGCTACGCCTGTATACAGTGTTGGCACGTTCCATACAATGCATAGTCATGTTCCTTGCTCCTGAGCTTTGAGGTTTTGATATAAGACTGTCTTAATAATTTAGACTACAAAGCAATTATGTTTTACTTTTGCAGGTTGAAGGGGCACTATGCCTTTTTGCTGTAAAAAACCCATGTGCTTTTAGCTTTTAGTATGATGTGACTCTACTTTCCAATAAATGCTTTCTTTCCAGCAGCACCAGCGGGAAGAACAGAATCCCCTTTCCTAAACTGTTAGAATAATTTTTTTATTATAGCTACAGATCAGAAAATAAGGCAGAAGGCCACATCTTAACTCCTGTCTGCCCACAGGTCAGCAACAGCGTTAGTAAAAGCATTTGTCAGCACACTACGGCATAGCTACCCCACCGTGTCGGGAGGCTGCTTCCTCTCTCTGTGCCCGCCTTATCACGCACCTGATGGCGGGATAGACAGTATGGAGCATCTCGTGGTTCACCCTACGGCACCTCAGTGCCTGCAGGCAGCGGGGTGGCTTAGTCTGTGTGCTGGCAGGCTGCAGGAGGAAACCGGAGGGTGTGACAGGAGCAAGTCCCTACCGCCCAAGTGACCAGAGGCAGGCAAAGCCCTATGTCTTTTGCTCCTGCAGCCACCTCCTCATCGAAAGGCTGATGCAGAAGTTGGCTACAGACCACCTGATTTCCACCGCCAGGATGGCATTCCCCTTCTTCTCTCAACCTGACAGCAAAGCAGGACCAGGGCTGGGACGAGAAGCTCTTTTCTCTCTGTGTAAAGGGAATTTTTCTGCATCTTTAGCAGATAGCTGGGTTAGTGACAGGGTAAAAATGACAAATTACAAGGACAGCACAGGGACACTAGTCTTAATAAGAAATTGCAGAGATCACCTATAATTTTTACTGAGCAAAACACATGGTATTTTATCACTTTCTAGTAATGGATCAAACTAATCTCAGTTTCTTTTTGGGAGAGAGAGACTTAGATGAAATGGTATTTGGGTGGAGGTGCGTTTAATAACATTTTATGGCATATTATTTTTTACAATAAGCATAAAACTTGCTATTTTTGCTTCTCTACCATAAGAAAAATGATGTTCTGTTTGAACACTGTAAGGCCACAGTTGTGGCATGGCATTTTTACCTCTGTTGGTCTGCATTTTCAAAGCAGGGGTGAGATGAGGGAAGCAGACAAGTAGAGGTGAGCGGGCAATGTACGGTTTGAGCACTTGGGAAGTCACAGCTGAAGTTAGAGGGTAAAACCTCATCCAAATCTTTCATAATAGTATTGTGTCCTGCTGACAGGCTTAGCTCTCTCTTCATTCCCCCATGCAGATCACCTTCACCCTGCTGCACTCTGAGTCCATCAGTCCAAGGAGAAGAGGTGGTGATTCAGGGCTATGTGTCTCTCTGAGATGAGTGTTGCCCCTTTCTGGGGTAGGGGGGATAAAGGGATGGAGCACATCTGCTCACCCCTGGGGTCCGCACATATGCTCCTGACCCTGCTGATCAGTTTGTGCACGCGTGCCCGCAGCATTGCTCAGAAGCCGAGTCAGTTTATGTATGTCAGGTCAGCTTTGGGTCCCTGTTTTTTGCTGTTGGCTTCCCATGCCCTCAAGGTACACGCCTGGAGTTTTCTGGTCTGTCTGGTCATGTGATCAGGCAGTAGATAGCAAGGTGCAGTGCTGTACTCCAAGGATGTAACTGGTGTTTTTTGCATACCTCTTCCCAAAGCTGTAGCGAGAACCGGGTCTGAGCCCTGGGCAAGGTGGCCACAGGGTGGGCTGCTGGGAGCTGCGGCATGGCATTGAGCACAACGCAGGGGTGAAGTCAGGAACCCTCCAAGCAAAGCGTGGTGGGATGGAGGAGCCTGAGCAGGGATGTGTGGAGGCAGATGATTTGCAGCTGGAGGCGAGAGCAGTTGTGGAAATGTGATGACACAGAGGCAGGAGTGTGGAGGTGACCAGGGCGAGGGCCAGGAGCGCTCACAAGCATTCCTTTGTTGTAACAGGTCTTGCACCATGGTCACCTTGGCTGTGCAGCACTCTGTGTAAGCTAGCTCAGGTCTGCCCTATACGGCTCCACGTTATGGCTGGATCACTGTCTGATGAGGACGTAGATGTATGAAAGCAGGGTGTAGTGCAGGGAAAACCTGCAGCTGCAAGGAGGCGAGTGTGCAGCTAGGAGAAAGCCAAAACATCTCTCTGTTCCCATTGATCTCTGAAGTTGTCCTCAGACACTTTTAGATTAAAGAACTAAAAATTACTTGGCATATAACCCACGGAGGCACCAAACTTGACAGAATTAGGAATTGCATGTTCCAAGGATGACGTGTCCTTGAACAGGTTTTGGGAAGCATTACATACACAAGTGCCATCCCTAAGCATCATTCATGCATGCCTGCTTGTTCGACTGTCAGAGCACTAAGACAAATATGTTGTTGTGGTCAGTGCAAGCGAACACTGACACTCAATTTCCAACTGAGTTCTTCCATACCACTTTTAAAGCAGAGCATACTGTTGATTGAGTGTAGCGGCACGTTGCACAGATACACATTTTTTTCCACAGATTTCACCTTGAGAATCCAGTAAGAGAAACAACAAGTAATTTACCAAACCCTCACCAGTCTCTCCAGCTTTTAAACACTGAAAAATTTTTACAGACAACATTAACTTTGTTTAAATAAAGCTGATATTCTATGATTTCATGAAACCATTTCCCCTATCTCTGTCACACTTAGAAACATAGAATCATAGAATAATTTGGGTTGGAAGGAGCCTTCTAAGGCCATCTAGTCCAACCCCCCTGCAATGAGCAGGGACATCTTCAACTAGATCAGGTTGCTCAGAGCCCCATCCAACCTGACGTGGAACGTTTCCAGGGATGGGGCATCTACCACCTCTCTGGGCAACCTCTGCCGGTGTTTCACCACCCTCATAATGAAGAATGTCTTCCTTATATCTAGTCTAAAATTTTCAGTTTGATGGTCCAATAAACTTAGTTTATTCTTGTTAGGAAAGAGTTTATGTTAACGGTGGTGGCTTATTAACCATTTGTCAAAAGTGTAATGTTTGAGTTATTTAGGGAGACATCTGTTTAGGGAGGCTGTGTAAACTTTATTGAATTAAAAGATTGCCCACACAAGGAAATACATAGAGAACAATTTAGGCTGCACCTTTAAAAATTTAATAGCTATTTTGCCTGGATACCCTTTGTGGACATTCAACCCTATTTATAGGAAGGGCCAATAGAAAATTGGAGCAGGCCATCAGCTTTCTCCTGCAGGATATCTTACTTCACTAGATTCATGGAAAATTCTTAGCAATATGTGACAAGGCTGTAAAGCTGACATCACAGGATGTTGGATTTTTTGTATTTATATCAGCTGTTGCTTTATTCTGGTCAGTCTGGAAAATTCTGTGGGCTCGGTTCACAAAGTGCCTACGCTGGTGTCCATCACCAGGAGAGCGCCTGGCAGCAGCTGCTTCATCTTTGGGTGCATTGCAGCACAGGGTAAGTACTCCGCACACTGTGTTAAAGCCACAAGACGGGCCAGCAGAGCCTTACAACTGGGAGGTGTTGAGTCAAGCCTTCCAGACACAATGATTTAATATATCTATCATCAGCAAGCACAAGTTTCAACCCACCTGCTGTAAAAAAATCACTGACAAGGGCATTAATGCCAACTTGTTTATGCTTCTTGCTCTTCCTTGAGCGTATCAGCCTGTAGTAGGAATTAACATTTTTCAGTTTCCATCCCTCATGCCAGTGGGTGTGAGTTACAGCACTGTAATTTAAAATAGCAAACACATAGTACGCAGTCTAAAATAATGAGAAATCTAGAACAACTGTATGGGCAGATGGTTTTATAGCCCAGCATTCAAAAGAAGATATAATGCCAATCAGTCTTGAATTAAAAGAGGCTGGGATCCTTTGAACTCATCCAACTATTGGGCAGTCCTCATTACAAACAACGAGCTCTGTAGCTTTGCCAAAGTGTGAATATCTTTCTTCAGAACGGGTGAAATTAAATGAACACAGAGATCTTATGAGTTTTGAAGAGAACTATTTCCACAAAACCATACAGCAAAAACTGATGCTAAGAGGGTGACTAGATCTGTTGTGACAACTGAAAATACATGCGACTGCATCATTTAGAGGTGTTAGACTAATTTTGCTTTAGACGGACCTTTGTTCAATAGAATAATTGTAGAATGAAGTGTAGCATCTGATTAGTTCCAAGAGAATTAACTTTTTCATTATCATTTCAAAAGAGTGACCAGCCAGCAGTGTTTCTCCTGTCCTTAACAGGGTACCAGGAGCTGGGAAGCAACAAGCAGTTAGAAAACAGAAATCATCTCCTGAGTTTCTAAGGAGCCTTAGCTTTTCAGTTATGCAGAGGACAATTAGTGCATTTTTTTACCCTCAGTGGAGTGCAGGTAAGTCATAACATTGAAGAACTTGTATCTTTTTCTGCATTATTCTGCCAGATCTGAGCTCTTGATTTGCAATACCATAGCCATCAGGCCTTTGGCTGAAGACTGAGGGAAACTGGTGCTTAAAACATACCTTCCCCAGGACAGATTGACTTACTTATGTAATTGATTATTTGTCAGAATTTAATTCTTGTTCGGTTTTTGTGATAACACTGAGGTAGTGACAAAAGTGTGGTCTAGGTGTTAAAATGCCGGATCCTGCTTGGGCAGCATGGGTTTCTTTCTCAGTTCTGCTCCAGATTTCCCATATTGAATTGTGCAAGTCAATTAATCAGTCTGTGCTTTACTTCTTTGTCTAAGAAACCTGGATGGTAAGCAGCCCCCGGCTCGTAGTTCTTGCCCAGGAGAATACCTGGGAATTTTGGATCCTCTAAAAGGTGTGGCCAAACAGAAAAGATGGAGGTGAAGTGACCCACTAAGCTCCTTTAATTCTACTAAACTGGAAAACAGGAAAAGGCAAATGGTGAAAGGCGGTAATCAGAGGTATTTTTTTAAATGACAGGCAGAAATATTTTTACACTCCTAGTACATTTCATTTCCTTTTCTATTGTTGCATATAACCTAACTTTTCTCACATGACTCCGTATTGCTTTTTAATTAGCCTTTTCAAATTGTTCAGCTTTTTTAGGCATTGTTCTAATGAAATCTTTGAGAAGCAATGAGCAAGGAGAAGAAAAGGTCTGTCCTCTGCCTATTTACGGTACTATCTGTTCACTCCTCCTAGTGTATTTCTCATGCTAAACGTGTTTTGTTTTACCTTGAAAACTAAATTTAAAAGTCTTCATTGACAGAAAATATCGGTTTATTGTCAATATGGGCAACAATCAATGAATACAGCTTCTCTCCCCAGTAACAATTTGCAATCTTGCACAAATGTCACACATCACTACTAGCCTTGGCAACGCCTGGGCTCTTGGTAAGGTAGGTCAGCGCATGATCATGAGGGGCAATATAGTCCCAAATGGTTGAATTCCTTCCAGAGCTCTTAAATTGCATTAGAAATGTAGCAACATTTTTTCCTAAACATGTTTTCCTCTCAGGATTTCTGTTCCACTGGATGTATTCCTACTGCCTTACGGCCTGATCTGTAGTCCACTGGGAGCTAGACTTGGTGGGAGTTTTCCATTGATTTCATTATTTACTTTGTTTCACTTCGCATTATTGACTCATATTCACTTCAGTTCAGACCCTTAGGCTAAACACTTCTAAAATGTGAAACTCCTTTTGTTAGGAGCTCCTCATTTTCAATGGAGAGAAGATTTCTGAGACCAGAAATATTAATGTGGACCTGAATCAGGGGAAAACAACAATCTATACTTTCCTGCTTATTGGGCACATTTTATACCTCCCAGAAAAGACATATGAACCCAGATTTACATTTTTATTTAGCCATTGTTTAATTTAATCTCTCCATCCTTCACTAAGTTAAGCACAGAAGCTTTCCTCATGTTTTACTGCTATTTGAGCCTTCCCTCCCCTGTTTCTCCTCAATCTCTGTAGCAAGTTAAACATTGGCATCTGCTGCTCTAGGAAATATTTTGTGGTTTTCCTAGTATCTGCAGGTGGTTGCTCTTGGCTGCATCTCACAGCCCTACTGCTTCCATGTTTCTCTGGTAGAAAGATATACAAGTAATAGCATACAGAAGTAACATGGTTTGGAGAAAGAAGTACCTGTTTGGGAGTTCAAGCTTCCCAGGTATAGCTCCCCAGATACTTTACCTCCCATGAAAATTTTTGAGATTTCTTCTTTCCTGGTTTATACTGAGAGGAAAATGAGACCTTTTTGTGTTCGTTTTGTTTATTTATTTATTTGGAGTGAAGGCACTAGCAGTGAGTAGTAACTGAGTATTTGGGGCATTCACACCGGATACTGAAAACCCTAATAATCTACTTTAGCCCAGGGATGAGACCTTTTCCCACCCACATCTGATACAAGTACAGAACTGCTTGGCCATTCTGGAGCAGAGCTCTCTTCTATTTCCGAATTTGACAACTCCCCCCCTGACCCATGGGAGACACTGGGAGGTCTTTCCCGATATGTTTCTACAACAATTATGCAGTTTTGATTATTCAAGATTTTATCCTTTGTTTTCCCCCAATCAGGTCTCTGAATTGGTTTCTGCCTCTAATACTGCTTTATCCTGTGCCTATGGACTGTTGCTTGATTCGTTTCTGTCTCTGCTGCCCAACTGCCTATAAAACAGGGGTAAGACATCCTCCCTGGGATGCTTTACAACGGTTGTAATACCTGCATTTTGATGTAAACATGCAATTAGATGGAAGAATGCTAAATATTACTCAAATGCAGTGTACAGCTATAGGTATGTTAACAGGTTCTGGGCTGAATTTAATTCCATTTTTAAAAAGTTTGTATTTATTGCTTTTCATGAGTTTGCTTTCTATAGTGGAGTAAAGATGGTAAAACTACATTGTATATGATACAGAGGGAGAGAGAGAGAGAGACTGATCCACGTATGTGTTTGTGTGTATGTTAAACTTTTGATGGTTTCTTGCAGGGTTGTTTGAGCAGTTGGGTTTTACGCAATCATTTGCATTTATTTCCCGGATGGCATACTATGAAGCTGTTATCACATAAGGTCTGAATATTCCTGCAGTTTATAACTCCAGGTATTAAATTTTGGTTGATTTTTCTCACTGTGCTTGCAATGCAGCTTACAGATGTTCGTGTCATTTACTCATAGTTACAAATTTACACGTGACTTTAAAGTGTGATTTTTAAGGCAGGGTTTTGCAACGAGTAAACCATAACAAAGCCTGTGTGAATTACAATGCATCTCTGCATGAGGCATTTCTCTGTTCACAAGAGTTTTGTTGCATTTGGAGGCTTTGTGTTGTACTTTGCACTAAGAGCAGAGAGGAAGTCAAGGCAGTTTCTGACTGCTGTGTGATCGAACATCGGTGAAGCTTTTACCAGATGAACCATTAACACTTTGTTTTTACAGTTCCATTTCCTGAGAGAGAAAACGTTTTTGTTTCAGGAGTCTGCGCATCATCTGTGATATCACACCTAGCGAGATTGGCCAGATGCCCAGATGATACTGTGGAGCACCTTCCCTCTGATGCTGGACCGTTGGAGTCAGCAGGAGCTTTGCCTTTGGAGAAAGGTAGGCATGGAGGTGGCAGCAAGCGCAGACTGAGCTCCACTGCTCCTCGGGCTGTGCCTTCTGGGCAAAGCACTCCGGGGTGTAGCTTTGCAACAGGTGAAGGGAACCGAGATGACGGGATATTACCATGTTTCCCCTGGCCTTACTGCATCGGGGATGTCAGCCGAGCTGCTTGCGGAGGTCTTGGGACAACTCGCACGTTATGTATCACCCCATGTGTGCATGTATGTTCATGTTGGTGGTTTAAGCTG
Organism: Phaethon lepturus; assembly: GCF_000687285.1. NCBI lineage: Eukaryota > Metazoa > Chordata > Aves > Phaethontiformes > Phaethontidae > Phaethon > Phaethon lepturus. Next base: position 24,265 of record NW_010513843.1, read on the forward strand.
GCCGGTGGCCGAAGGCACCCAAACATCTGGTGCACAGTAACATGCCACAAGGCACACTGCCTTTAGGCTGTGATTTTACCCAAGGATGACAGTGAGCTCAGAATGAGATGCTAACGTCACCGCGGCTGTAGCTACTCATCGTGCAGTCTGATGGCTCATCTCCTTCCCACAATGCTTCTGAGCTTCTCATGAGCCATGTATTGATGAAAAAAGGTTTAATCCATGTTCCCACCTAGAGGCATTGTGCAAAGACAGTTCTGGTAATGCAATGAATTTCTTCCTCTGGTAGACCCAGGTGGGTATTGGCGGACAGGTTTGACCATACAGCTGGCCAGTTTGGACACACTGTTATGTGCTATGTTTTCAGTAAGATACTGCAGTTTGGTTGGTCCCAGAGGTACCGTGAATTACAGCGTTCAGTTCTGCTTGGCAAACTAAAGGTGGCTGATGGTATGGATTACAAATTCCATAGAAATTCCATAATGAAATATGTTGAACTTTTTGTCTCTTCTTGATAACCTTACAGTCCGCACGCCCTTTTCACACTGTTTTTTTGCTGACCCATCTCCTTTCAGCATCCCCTTTTGGCCTCTCAGATGCTTAGGCCAGGGGAAAGTGAGTAATAAATACAGCAAAGCTCTTTAGTATTGTAAAGATGTGAAACTCTTTCCATGTTCTCATGGGGACATCATACTGCATAAGTCACAAAAAATTCCTGTGGTTAGTTCAGGTACTTAGGAGTTTACCTTGTTCCCATTAAAAGTCAAAGGCATGTCTTTAACACCTCCAGTGATTTTAACAGAGGCAGCTTCAAAACTAAGTAAAATACTGTATCATTTCAAAATTTGGGAGTATCTGGTTCTGATTATGAAAGGTTAATAACATTTTAAATTGGAACTACAAAATATTAATCGTGCTTCCTTCTTAAGTCAAATGTACTTTATGTCTGTTTCTATGGCGATGATAATTCATACACAGGGAACGGTAACAGGCTCAAACAGACTGGATCCTGCAGTGGGCTGAGCAACTCCTGGAAGGACTGAGGGTCCTCAGCTCCTGGCAGCAACAGAGAGGAACATCTCAAAGGGAAAATGCTGCATTCTGCAGGGTCAGGTCTTGCCACTTTTGCCAGTTAGGAGTAGAGTCTGTTGTACAGTACTGATTAATCCCATTAAAAGCAACCAGATGTGACTCTGTGGCAAGTGGCAGCACCAAATGTAAAACATCAATCCTGTGAGGTAGAGCAGAGTCTCAGTTCCTACTGGAGTTTGCACGGCTAGTGCTTGTCAGCTTAGATGCTTACCCGTATGACACCCAAATTCCTACTCAAAGCACTGCTAAATGATCCCCACAAAAGCACTCCAGTGCTGGTGGCAGAGAAGTGAAAATGAACAGGATAGGAAATACAGCTAAAGTGCCATTCAGGAAGCCAGAGAGGAGAAGTGGGTTTTACTTCTGTTTTCAAACAATGGGTAAGCGAAGTGAAGATACTTCATTAATTCATTCTCTACCCCATTCCCTCCCTTCTCTTGCCCCTTCTTCTAGCCATGGCTAGAATTTGTTTTCAATCAAGTATGAACTCATCTTTTAATTAAAAAAAAAATTAAAAATCAAATTGAAAATATTATTTCTATTATTATTCCTATTTCAAATAAGAAATGTTATTTCCTATTTGAGTGGATCCAGGAAGTCTGGGAGGACATATATACAAACTCACCCCAAATATTTTTATAAGCACTTTATATACATACCTGCTAGGAGCTCATTTCTTCTTCCTCAAAAAACAGAAAAAGGAGGTTGGATAGCAGGTGTCCAGAGGACCTCATCTTAGGAGTATTTTTACTTCAATTGTCTGTTAAATGAAACTGTGAGGTTTTTAATATGTCAATGATAACTGTGTATATGTTATTGAAATTTAATTTATATATGTCATATTTTTGACAAATCACATTGTTATACATGTCTTTCAGACATAAATGGACCAAGGGTCTAATTTAATCAAAAGTGAAATTTGATTTATTTAAGAAATTACTGCACAGAAAATCATTCATCTGAGATTTTAATCCTTCTGTGGCTGGAGAGTCCTCCCCATTCCCTGCAAGAGAAGCCTTGCACCCCAGGCCTACCCTCCAAACTGGTGTGAACACGACTTAGCTTTTTTAGGCCAAAGATGAGACTCTTTATACAGGTCTGTTGATGTGACAGTGTAGAATATGTAGCCAGAGGTGCAATTTTATAAAATTGTATTTTTCTCCTGTGCTTCTGCTATAGAGTAGAAGTAGTAGGAAGTGGCTCTATTATTCACGAGGGCATTTTAAACTTCATTCACCAAAAGAACGTAACAGAGTAACTGGAAATATTAAGAAAGCATATATTATGTATTAAAATGAAAAAGACTCATGCTGCTCTAAATTTTGGTATAAAAATGCATGTGTAAAGAAGTGTGAAGGTTGGGAAGGATGTTTTTTTCTTAAACAGACATTTGCCATCTTAGTGAAAATCAGGACAGGCATTTCAAAGCATTTAAGCAGAGTGTTTATCATGGACACTGAAACAAAAGCCTGCTGAATTCGAAATTATAAACCCAGTCAGGAGCTGACTGTCGGACTGTGCCTTTTTAACTCTCCTTCAAGAGATACAATATGCCTTTGTGACGATCAGTGTCTCGGAGAAAAACATGACATAAGCAGTTCTGTAAGGGTCTTGCACAGGAAAAAACCCACACTGTTAAAACCACTTAAATGTGATTGATAACATTTTTGTTATCTGGGACCCTGCACCACCTCTACTACCCAGTCGTACAGAACTACTCAGCGGTGGTTTTGCAGTTGCCTTGACCCTACGGTTTCCTGATGGAAAGATCCAGAAGAGAAGCCCGTGCCTCCACGCGTGGTGGGAAGCCAGGGCTCGGGGTCGGTGGGGCTGGCAGTGGTTGAGCGACGCGTTATTCCGCCCAGCGGCAGGCAGAGGAGCCAGCGGCACACCGATTTGCTGGGTCCTTCCAAGCCTCTAAACTCCATATGTAATTAAGGAGACCTTTCATATTTAATAGTATTTATTTTGTGTGTCAGATAACACTTGTTAAAAGTCATGAGCTTTTCATTACCAAGATCATTAATACCATTGGTGATACCGTGACTTGAATAGCTCTTCACTTGTTTGTCACAGCTGCAAATTGACTTTCTAATGACTGATTCAGTTGTAAATTTGCCTTTTCAAGAACAAACCCAGAAGTATCAGACTTGTTGTGTACCTCGGATTCCTTTATTGACACTTACTTTTGATGTAAAGCAACGTTAAGCTAGTGATTTTAGCGGGAAACTCTCTTCTGGAAGGTCGTATTTTCGAACAGGTAGCATGCTGCCTGGTGGAGCAGCTTTTATTGTGCATCCAGATTTTGCTGATTTTCCCATCTGTTCCCCCTGCTGTGGTAGGACACCTGGCAAAAGGACCAGATCCTGTTTTTTCCTGCGTGTGCACACTTTGGCCTGCTAACCTTTGCATTGCTACTGCTGTGTGTGATGGAAAGGACAAAATTGTGCTGGTCTGGCAGGCACAAAACCCGTCTGCTCTGTGCTTTCACTTTTTCTTGCAGATTGAGCCAACAAGGTACTGGGAGGCATCAGGCTGGACTCTGCTGCTCTGTCAGAGCACAAGGGCAGGTTAAGGAGTTTGCTTATTTCTTTACATCTTCACATACAAAAAGCCCTCAATATGAATTTGATCTTGCACAAACCTTTAGATGGAGAGGTAATCTTAGATTTAAGGCCAAAAGAAGGCCAGTAGGTCATTCATTTTCACCTCTTATGAAAGTCAAGGTACGAGTTTCTTCCAGTTCTTTAGCCAGGCTCAGATCTTTGATTAATGCATAACTTCCAGAAGACATCAAGGAATTGAGAGCATAATGTTTTCCTTTTATTTTTTTGCCATTAGTCATGACCTTAATGACGTTTATTTTTTCTGCTGCAAATATTGCTCTACAGTTTCTGGACTTGAGAGACCACCTCTACACTGAGAGACTGATTCAGTCACTATTCTTATGCGTGCCAAGTAAGTAAGTGCAATGTTCCCATTACCTGCCAGTGTAGACAGATATGGCTCAAAGAAATACTTTGATTTGCAGGTCTAGTCTGTCAGACTTCTTATATTGCTTACACTTAGATTGTGAATTACTTGTGATAGGCCTGTTTAGGCTTTGTTTAACAACAACAAAAAAAATTAACAGGAAATTCAGAACCTCTGTTCTGACACAAGCCATTAAAGGTGTGTTTGCAGTGAGTGCCCAGGTTGGAAGGAGGAGGAAGGGGGATTGCCACCTGAGGCATGACCATGAAGAATAAAGTGTTATGAGGAGTCTCTGGTTGGTGCAGATAAGCCAATGTATTGTAGATGCAAAGAATGTATCTTCAATTTGGCTATACTAGATGACAGTTAATGACAGTACTGAGCCAGCTTTAATTGTTGGTGTGTTGTCAGCAGGCACAAGGTTGTATACTGGCAGAAGACTACATTTGAGGGGGAGGGTCAAATCAGAAAAAAGCAGAACATCACCAAAGCAGCACTGTAATCAGGTGATTGTTAAAGGTAAAATAATTAAGTTTGGATCTTCAGCCCATTTCCTTGGCATGAGTGAACTGGAGCTGAAATTTCCCAGCGGCATCCTTGCTCAAGGTGAGACCCAAGCCAAAAAGATCAGCCAGGCTTGCAGCTAAATCTGGTACTTAGTGCTGTAGTCCTGACCCAATAAAACTGTCAGGACCAGACTTAAATTTATGGACCTCTGCCTGGGCATGGGTGGGGGTGGGAGGTGAGCTTTGACTACCTCAGTGTTTGCTGTGGTTGTGTTGGTGCTCCCATCACTTTCACCTTGCAGAGGGTGTCTAGGAAGGGAGGGGCTTGAGGGAGCCTTTCCTCTAGCACATGAAGAGCAGGTCAGTTTGGTGGAAAGCCCTGGGGAATAAGGTCTGTTAGTTTGCTCACCAAGAGGGCTGGGTGTTTGGTTTATGCAGCTGTAATCTTGGTAGTACAGAAGAAATTTCTTGCTCCCTTTGTTGCCAAGACATAGTCTGACTTATTCACAAAAACCCTCCCCATTCAAAGGACTTTGCATTCAAAGCCAGACAAACATCATTTGGACATTAATTGCACTGGATGATCAGGTAAGCTGTGAATTTACAGAGTTGCTGGATTATTTCATTTGGTTTTGTGTTTAAACCAATCTCTGTGGAGAACTCTGGTATACTTCATACATCCCTTCTTCATATATTTGATGAAGTTAGATATTAACAGAGTTCCACGAAGATTTGTGTACAGGTTCTATATAGGGAGGTGGAACTATAAGAATCCCCTGAGGATATAAAAGCTTGAGAGTAAGCTGTCAGTGCAATCCAGAGTGATTTGACAGACATCTCCTGCATGAGAACTGAGTGTTCAGCATTGGGAAATGGAGGTGCATTAGTGGGTTTTCAGTCAAGGGTCACCTTGAGTGGGAAGGTTACCTGCTTTGTTGGGTCACATTAAAAGAATCACAGGAGTTACTAATCACTGAGGTAACTGGCCCACAGAAAATGATAAATCAATATGAAAACCATGGCCTTTGCAGTGGGAGCAGAAAATGTTCCCTTTTACAGGCAGCAATTACTCCGTATGGAGAAAGAGAGTGCTGTGTTTCCATGTGAAAATACAAAATAAAATGTGGAAAAGTTACATGACCTTGGTAATTTTCTCTTGCAAAACAACGAATAATTTCCTTAGCATCAAATAGTGAATATGTAAATAGTTCATAATCAGAAAATTGCTTTAATAATAACAGTCATTTTAGACAGAATGAAATAAAATACCTCTGACAGTGACAAATCAACCTGTTACAACCTTCCTTCTAGTGATGCCAGTGGCTTTTTGCAAGAGAGACGGCAACAGACATCCATGGCAATGATAAAACAGCACAAACAGAATGGCAACTGAAAAGAAAAAGATGCAATGCCATAGCAAATGTTTTCTACTACTATCATTTGCCTTCATGGGTGGAAATAAGAAAAACACTTGTACAAACTCAATTAGTTTTATCATTACAAGGAAAAGAACTGTTACCCTCTAGGGTGCGTATGTACTTGTGCACAATCAACACATGGTCATATGCACTTGTGTAAAAGTGACTTCTGGAAAAAAAAAAGAATTGCTGGAAGTACTACACATATTGTTGAAATATTAACAGAGTCTCATGTAATCCCACTACTGAGGGTATAGAGTGGGATTCATCTCGAGAGTAAGATACCTAACTAAAGATGTCAACATGTGAACTTGGTGGATAAAAAACCGTACATGTAGGTGTCTTAACCTGGAGACAAGTCATAGAATCACAGAGTCATAGAATCACAGAATCATTTAGGTTGGAAAGGACCTTTAAGATCATCCAGTCCAACCGTTAACCTAGCACTGCCAAGTCCACCACTAAGCCATGTCCCTAAGCACCTCATCTACATGTCTTTTAAATACCTCCAGGGATGGTGACTCTACCACCTCCATGGGCAGCCTGTTCCAATGCTTGACAACTGCTGCGGTGAAGAAATTTTTCTTGTTCGCATCACGTTATCCCAGATACCAAAGCCTCCTCTTACAAATCTGCTATGTCTGCCTCGTTCCCCTCTGCCTTCCACCCTGCATACTAATTTAACTTTGTGTGACCAGAGTAAGAAAAACAGCAGGGGAAAAAATGGAAGATATGCAAGGGCATTTCTGTTGGGATAGCTCATACACCTAATGCCGGAGGGAAAGCAAAACACACTATCTCTTGCTGGAGTAGGAATAATCAATAAATCCTTTGGTTTCTGTAGGATGGCCTCACTTCCCCATTTGGAAGAAAGGAAACTCACCTTTGACTGCCTCAAAGAGCTCTCTGAGGGTAATATATCCTCTGTGCTCTTCTCTTTTTGAGGGGTGAAGTCTCGGGGCTGGTGGCAGGAGGCCTTGGGAGATCCCACTGCTTGGCCAGGCCTCCGCGTGGGCAGGGTCCCTGGCCTCAGCCATGCTCTGGGGCTGCCCCCTTGCCCCTCCTCAAAGCAAGGCATCACCTGTGCAAGTGGCAGGGTCTTGCTGCTCCTGCTGAGTTTTTGAGTTCGGGTTTTTCATTTTTACTTCTAACCCAGCTCTTGCTCAACTGGTGCCTTTCCTCTTTCCTGCTGGGAGCATACTGGTTTTATTGACTGTGCAAAGAGCAACGCACTAGTTCATGTCTTCTACAAATTGCTAGAGGACATTACAGTCTCTTCTTTTCCAAGATTTTCCATATTGCAGCATACATGGAATGGTACATCCCTTTGCACATATGCACAGATGGTCATAATCTCTCTTGCATGATCAGATGATTTTGCTCACCATTTTTAATGTCAAATTTACTCTTCCTGCTTCAAAACCTCCCTGTTTCACAGATCCATGCCTCTCTTCCCCTTGTGCTCTTTTCCTCTTTCTCTCTACCCATTTTTTTTCCTGTTCGTAAGGGTCTGTCCACATGTACAAACTGACCAACATGAGTGTATAGTAAACGAAGCTATTCTGGAATAACTTCCTGCATGAACAGCCTTCCAGAAAGTATTACAGAATAATTGTTCGTTTTCCAAAGCTACACACTACGTCCTCAAATCCTAAAGAAAATTCTTGGGCCAGATTCTCATTGATTTGTCTCCAATTTGATGACAGGAAACCCAGAAATGTCTCTGTTGGTTGACATGCATTGCTTAACCTGATGTAAATCTTGCGCAACACTGTACAAAATGAGTTCCCTGTTTCCTTCTGTCAAAAGGATCATCCCAATTATTTCAGATTTTTTCTACTCCTGGTCTGAAGATATTGATTTCTATCTCTTCTCACTATCATTTAATTTTGTCATTAAAAATGTAATAGCCTTCATAAATTTGGAAGTGTTTATTCTCTCATAAAAATAGCTGTATTATAAAGGTTACAACTCAGTGAAAACAATAACATTTTGTTATACTATCACAACTACATCCTTAAATGATCATAAATTGACTTGGAATTAGCATAATAATTCTAGAAAAGAAAAAAGAATTTATAAAATTAATGTGAAAAATGTTTACGTTTAGCGTAAAGCGGGAAATAGATCGAGGGCAAAACTGGAAAATGTTTGTTCATGTGTTAAACAGTAGGAGATAAAGTAATGACTGGAAAATCCAGGGTGTGTTAATACAATGAATGACTGTTGGCTGAAATCTTAACGCTATGTGAAGGATTAATGGAAACCACCCTAGCATGCCAAGAACATATTAAACGCACTACTTTTCCATTAGGATGATTTGGATCCATGCGATACAGGCACTTGATTAAGGAGTATTTTCTTGTACGCAGCAAAAGGCAGGCAGACCGCGGCACGCAGCGTCCCTTCAGAAGCCGTCGCACTTCTCCTCCTCGGTGCTCTTTCCCGTGTGATCCATGCCGCCCTGCTGGGATCGCTCTGTCAAGTTCCTTCGGTACCGTCCCTCAGGGGATGCACCTGGAGACACCACAAAGGAGGACACGTCTCTCTAGTGACTGAGACTGTGCACCGGTTTCAGGGCCCGTCACTGCATCTCCACCAGCTTTCATTGCAGCGACACAAATCAGAGTTTCGCTCTAACATCTGCAAATCTCAGAACCCGGGGCTCCTCGGGGCCACTTCCCACCCCTCCAGTGAAGCCGCCTGCATGCTGGCCGGCTGCCAGCACGGCCCCCGGGCAGCCCACCGCGCCCCAGCAAGCCAGGCATCTGCTGCTGGAGCAGGACCCCTTCTGCTGGAGCAGGACACTCCTGTGCTGGGAGTCGGTCCCTCGGGAGCTGTGGAGGCAGGTCTGAGGGAGCAACAGGGCAGCTCAGGTAGGGAAATTGCATCTATCCTCAGCTTGGAGAGCAAGACAGGCCTTTCCACTGTGAGGAACCTCAGGTGTCCCAGACACGGGAAGTGGGAAGGGAAAAAGGAAGATAGGAGAGTGAGGGTGAAGTGTGAAATATCAGGGCAGAGGGTGAGAGGAAGGAAAGGGAGAGGACTGGTGAGACAGAAATGGGAAAGGAGCGGGGAGGATAAGCATAAAGCAAAGGAGCATGGGAATAGAGGGTCTTCACTGATCCCCGTGTTCCTGCCCAAGGGATGGGGATGGTCCCCCTTGTGAAGGGATCCCTCATCTTCCATCAGCTCCCTGCCACGTGGCTTTTCCTCTTCTTTTCTTCCAGCCCGTTTCCTAAGTGTAGCCTACTTTTTCACTTACAAAATCGATCATTCTCCTCATCACTATTAGCATTACCAGCAATACCTCTTTTGCCTAAGGTGACGCTTAGCAGCCATACACAGGTTGAGGTCTCCTGTGGTAAAAGTTGTCCTCTGACATCTGCCCGAGGCAGAAAGGCAGCTGAGGAGGAGGGGAGGAGGGGGAGCGAGCAGAAGAGGGTGAGGAAAGCAGAAAGACGACTGATGCGGTGTGAGGAGATGGAAACACCAGGTGTCTTATTTTTTTGCCAAGCTAACTCAACTTTTCAGGTGCGACTCTTTCGGAGCGTTATCCCGTGAGTGACATGGGTGCTTGACCAACCGCTCAGAAACTGCCACCGTGTGGAGGCCAACATGAGGCTGGTCCTGCAGGTGCCCCCGCCTGCCCTGCTCCTGCATCCGCCCCGCGAGGCAAAGCGCACCCCTCCTGGGGTGGGGGGCACGTCTCCTTCCAGGGCTCTTTCCTCATTGAGTTGCCTACAGAGCTTGCTAGCAAAGACATCTATTGTGAGGAAAAGATTTGGGTTCTTCATCTTAGTAAAAATGATAAAAAAATAAACGAAGAACCCCTGTTTTCAGACCGGTTGCTGATGTTCACCTGCATTGCACCGCTCTGAAGCAAAGAGCAGGTGTGCTGCTTACTGCATGCCCGTCTGGAAACAGGGGCTGTGTGCTTTGCCCAGGCAATCCTGTAAAGGAAACTCAAAGATTAAAGGTTTTTTAATGTTTATTTTCCTTTTGTATTGCTTTGCTGCTGTTTTAAGTCAAATGATTTTGCAGCTTAGATTTGGGTGCACACTGTGGGCTAGTTGGTTGCCACTGACACTAGGTTTAATCTAAGCATTAGCTGGAATTTTCTGAAACAGCCAACTTTATGATACAGTTAAATATGTTTTTTTTCTAGGCGTTGTGAATGTTGCCAAATAAGGGAATATTTTACAAATGAGTTTGGGTAGAATAGGAGATATATTTATTGCAATGTTCTTTCTGTAATAAAATGTAAATAGAAATTATAGCTAGGCTGCATTTGAAATCATTTTGGGACTCCACTGTTATCTTGACAAGCAAAGATTTGTATATATCTTTTTTCTTCATGGTGGTGAAACTTACATATATCAATCACAGCCCACTGAGAGCAAGACAAAGGCCTTATCTGGGATCAGAAAACTAAATTTGTTAGTTGGCTGTAGTTTGTTTTATATGGGATATTATTCGAAAATTGGAAAATCTTCATTTTTCAAAATTGTGTCTGAGTTTCAGCAAATCCCATCTGAAATTTTGGGGGGAAAAAAACCCAGATCCAGCAGAGGTGATTCAACGTTCCTGACGCTTGACTTGCTGCCTTCAGAAATTATGCAGATTTACAACAGGGGGAAGCCACAGTCGTTCCTGGCTCCGTCTCCTCTTTTAGAGCTTCTCTCCCCTCCTGTTGGGTGGCTCAGCTGTTTGCTTGGCTCCCGCAGCCTGTAGTCTGTTGTGCTGAGGCAATGTGAAACGAGTACCAGCTGACCTTGGTACGTAGCCTCCACACGAACACGAGTGTCTCGGTCACCTGTACGGTGGAGGAAGAGGAGGCGGAAGCGGGAGCTGGAGGTGGGAACCACGATCGCTGTCCCAGGGTAGACAGTCCTCGTTTGTCGATCGGAGCCCTGAATCCCAGGTAGCTGGCACAGCTACGGATCTGCCTCAGGCAGCTCTAACCCAGATGAAAAATGGTATTTAGAGGTTTTTGTCCTTGAAATTTAGTCAGCACTAGATGATAAGGGTATATTGATTGCTATTATAATAAGGACAGAACAGCTACATGAAATGTAAGAAATGAAAACGTGACAGTGCCTGGGGAGGAGGAATCTCCGTGGCAGAAGGCAGGATATGCTTGCCCTGGTGCATGCCTCTTAGTAGCATCCATAAGCCATTTCAGTAGAGAGCAGGCTGGAAGTGGCCGCTCGCTGCCGCCGAAGGGGGTGAGTGCTCTTCATACCTGCCCCGGGGCTGCTCCTCCCAGAGCCTCCCGGCAGTGGGAGCTCTGCCCCCCTCTCCCCGTGTGGGTTTGCACTTACTAGGCATGATTTAGTGGGGTACAGAACTGAGTCAGATTTAATTTGAGCGTTTACTGCCAAACCTGAACCAATTTTTAAGCCAGCTGTACAGCACTGATTTAACAAGAAATGGAAACTGTTCAAAGCTCTGTGAATTTGGCAGAAATTAACAATTTTGGCTGAGTGTTACTGTGGGGTTTGGACTAATTCAAACCTAAAGCTCACAGTGAAATTCAGGAGGCTTGAATCCATGCCAAGGGAAAGGTTTGCATAGATCTCTGCAAATTGGAAGTGTCAAGGTTTCAGCAGCTCTGCTTGATAAGTGAGTAAGAGAGATTTCCCTCCCCGCATCTCTCCTGGAATCCAGAATGAATGTGTCATGGCAACATACTATACCTGAAAATGTATCTTCGTTAAGCAGCTTTATTTGAATGGGTTGTTAATGACACAAACAATAGCAATTATAAGTATTGATATTATATTGACAGGCTGTGAAATGGTTTGGTGATTCATTCTCCCAAATTAGCTATTTTCTGCTATACACTCTGAATACTGCTATTGCTGATAGCAAAACAAAAATAACTTAAGAAAAAAAGAAAGAACTATATTTGGGGCAAACATTTGCGTAAGGATTGGAGCCGAGTATTTTACTCCTTGCAAATATGTTATAGCTAAAGCTGGTCTTCTTTCCTGTTTATGATTTGTGCATTCATTTCTGTGCAAGTATTTATTTGTTGTAATTAGTTGCCAAATTAGTTGAATATGTTAGGTACAACGGTCGTTTGCAATTTCTCACAATGAATATTTATGATGTGCAAGAGTTTCTATCATATGATATTGGATCTGGCTTTAATAAGGTAACTGAGACAAACTAAGTAGAGGGAAAAAACAACACAACAAAAAACAAAATTGAGAAGTGCAAAACAAATACTGTTCACACACTGATAGTCATGTGTACAGAGAGCTGTAGGTATTTGTGTGTAAAGCACTAACCTTCCAAACATTCAAGTCTACCAAGAATTATTTTCAGGATTTTTTTTTTTTTTTGTGAAAATGGTACCATAGGTAGCATGAGTCACTTATAAAAATTGTTTAAATTATGAATACACGAACACAAATATAAAATCTGAGTTATCCAGGCTTGCATTGAAGAATTAGAGCTTTGGGTTTTCACACCAATACTGAAAGGTCAACATTTAAAAAAATGAGATTTCGGAACCTAACAGTAGACTCCCATTTTTTTAAATTAAGATTTCCACTTCATCTGCAAAGAACTTTGTTCTGTAGCTATTAATGTGTACCTCTGGAAAAATACTAGCTCATGTAAGAGAGGATATGGGAAAGAGAATTTATCTTCAGTGAGATTAATGGAGTACAACTCAGTACCGTTTTATTGTTCTGTAACCCCAGATTTTAACACCTGATCCATGCAATAGTCACAAATAGCTGGCTGCCTTACCTTACATCAGAGTAATTTGTGGTACTGTTTTAATATTTATTGCATGCATGTAATGTTTATTACCACAGTCCTATCTCTCCCTTTTTTATTATGTTTGGTGTGCTTACCTGCAATGTTTCAGCATAGCTGGTGAGCACCCCGCAAGCCGTGGGGCACTGTGGCAGGACACCAGGTAGAGCCACGTCCTCTGATTCTGACCCGAGCCTCACACCTGCACATTAGTCTCAGTTACACTTCACAGGCATTAATAACCACAATTTAAATAGCTTAAAACTGAGTAATGAGCTCACCTGAGCGCCTTTGTAAGAATCTTTATCAATCATTCGAGAAATAGTCAAAAAAATGAAAAATGAGCATGCCAGAAGCTATGTAATAAACCCTGTAAGACTAGATATTAGAAAGATTAAGCTGCTCTCTCACAACAGCAATATATATCTATAATGAGATGCAGTTGCTTCTTACAAATGTGCCACGGATTAATTAGTTTCAGAATACTGCAGCTTGGTCACAGTACCTTAAAGGCTCTTGAAAAACATTATCCACAACAGGGAAGCAAAGTGCATATACAGGAGAGACGCTGAGAAAAGCAAATAAACTTGACTCTTCGCATCGTTGTGTTCTGGGGAGACAACTTCTCTTTAAGAATTTTTCATTCAAAAATCCTGATAGGTCACTGCAGACGTGGCCTTCACCTGTAACTTTTGAATTTGAATAAGTTAAGGACAATCAAGTCGGCAGAATACATATTTCTCAAAAAATATGTGCAGTCTCTGAAGAACCTGGAGTAAATATTGTTTTCATTTCTCCCTCTCCTGTTTTATGTATAACTTTTTAAGTGGTTCCAATGTTTTAAACCAGATGTGCTGGGCCAGGATTATTCAACTGTTGCACAACTTAAGTTAACGAGAACATGTGCTGTGTGTGCCTGCATAAGTAAGTGCTATGCTGTGCCAACACTTTCTCTTTTCTGTTTGTGTATTTTCTTCAATCCATCTCCCTCAGGGAAACAGAATTTCATGGGACTGTGTATAAAACATACAACAAAAAAACCCACAAAAAACAGCAAACCATGCATGATACATTATTTTGTGAAGTGAAGACATGGTGGTGTAATATAAGGAATTTATCAGCATGAGATGCCTGCATTACTCAAGAGAAGTAAAAGCCAAAGCTGAATTACATAGGTCATCCCAATCAATACCAAACAAAACTTATGCAGAGATGGTCCTTTGTTACATAATACACAAAACTTGTTTATATTCATTATTGAGACTTTTGGTTTTACTTGTACATGAAGGTAAATATTTTATTTATAATAAAGTTTATCTCTAGATGCAACCTGAAATTATTTTTAGATTGACATAAACAATGGCATAGATACAAACAAATCACATGCCATGATGTGGGAGAACCAGAACATTGGAATTCAAAGCCAAAAGAGCCAGAATAATTCACTGGGAGTGAGGTGGAAGGATGATGCCTAGCGGAACCACTAGTTTTCTGGATCATTAGATATCTGTATATCTCAGAAATTTGTAACCAATCCAGAACTGAATGATTCTGTCCTGTGAGACATGTGTTCTTCGTGTTGAAGAAGGAAGTATTTCATTGTCAGATAATTTTTTAATTAACTTTTAATGTAGCTGTTTTAACATACTCAGTGCTTTTGTTCTGAAATGATTAACAAAAAGAGTTCAGGCACAAAGTGAAATTATCTACTGGCTGTCACTGCATGCTTACATTATTGTTCAAAGTCTAATTTTTGTAGACAATCCAGAGTAGCTACAAGCTCATTTTCCTTTTCCTTCAACTGTGGTATTTATTGACCTATAAATTTTGTTTCTTTGGTTGTTCTATTGTGACAGCACCTTTTGGTTACAATAATCTCACTAATAGCTGACAGTAATGTGTACTGTGCATTTGTGAACCCAAGGCAAAAGTATGACTTGCATCAGAAGTGATGACATATCAAATCCTGGTAAAATCAGTGGAGATAATTACATATACTTTTCCTCATAAAGCTTTCTCCATACTTCTCTGGGATGGATTAAGGTGTGGATTACTTGCTTCACCCTTGCCAAAGAGTTGCAATAAGAGAGATGCCAATGGCTGTGGGGGTCCGGTGACTGCTCCAGAATCTGTGTAGTGGGATACCGCCTTAACTGTACTCATGCAAATGTACATAGCCAGGGAAACAAGCAGGAGGATCTTGAGCACCACGTGCTGTCACAAACCTACAATGTTGTTGGAATAGCTGAGACGTAGTGGGACAATTTGCACAACTGGAGGGCACTTGTTAATGGATTGTACTTTGCCTGGAGGCTGGTAACAAATGGGGTGCTGCAGGGGTCTGTCCTGGGACCTGTCCCATGTAGTATCTTTATCGGCAATCTGGAGATGATGGACTGCACTCTCATCAAGTCTGCAGGTGACAGCAAATGGGAGGATCAGCTGATGAGCTCGAGGGCAGGGCTGCCATTCACAGGGACTAAGACAGGCTGGAGGAACAGGCCAACAGAAGCTTTATGAAATTCAGTGGGAACAAATGCATAGTTGATAACACCTGGAAATAGGTTGCCCTGCAAGGAGAGGCTGAGGGACCAGGCCTGGCTTGGCCTCGGGGAGAGACAGCTCGGGGGGGGAATAACAGCAGCCCCACAGTACCTGTGGGGAGGTGGTTGAGAAGAGGGAGTGTTGTGGTTTAACCCCAGCTGGCAACTAAGCACCACAAAGCTGCTCGCTCACTCCCCCCACCCTGGTGGGATGGGAGAGAGAATCAGAAGGGTAAAAATAAGAAATCTCATTGGTTGAGGTAAAGACAGTTTAATAAGTAAAGCAAAAGCCGTGCCTGCAAGCAAAGCCAAACAAGGAATTCAATCACCACTTCCTATCGGCAGGCAGGTGCTCAGCCATCTCCAGGGAAGCAGGGCTCCATCACACCTAAGAGGTTACTTGGGAAGACAAACGCCATCATTCCGAATGTTCCACCTTCCTTCTTCTTCACCCAGCTTTATATACTGAGCATGATGTCATATGGTATCGAAAAACCCTTTGGTCAGCTGTCCTGCCTGTGTCCCCTCAGAACTTCTTGTGGACACCCACCTTCCCACTGGCAAGACAGCATGAGAAGCTGGATAGTCCTTTACTTCTCAGCAACAACTGAAAACGTCAGTGTGCTATCAACATTATTTTCATCCCAAATCCAAACCACAGCACTATACCAGCTATCAGGAAAAAAATTAACTCTATTCCAGCTGAAAACAGGACAGGGAGCTAGACAGACAAGTGGCATTATTCTGCAACAAGCAAGAGGGGTTCGGATGGGATATGAGGAAAAGGCTTTTCCCCATTCAGCCAGCGGGGCAACCCGCCCAACCAGTCCAAGTTATCCCATGTTAATTGACTGAGCACTGGCATAGGTGGCCCAGAGAAGTTGTGGAGCCTCCATTCTTGGAGATACACAAAAGCTGTCTGGACATGGATCTGGGCAGCCTGCTCTAGGTAAACCTGCTTTAGCAAGGGTTTGGACCAGGTGACCTCCAGAAGTCCCTTCCAATCTCAACTATTCGGTGATTCTCCGATCCTATGATCTTATCTAGGGATGTAATTTTAGGAAAAAATGTCATAATAGAGAGGCTTTTATTCTGTGTGTTCTAGATTCTCTAACATAGCCAGTCCTTGAGAGTGAAAATTTATCTTCTTCCAAAAAATTTCAGAATTTGTTCCCAAGTAATTATATTGCAAGACTAGAATTGGCATTTTCCACCTCTTATTATGTGCATGATGAAACCACAATCCTGTCAGCTCTTGCTTTGTAATCACAAATAATATGTTGCTGACTGCACTCTTCTTGGATGACCTAAATATTTCAGATCTGTTCTGCCAGTTACTTTCAGGTCTAGACTCAGTAAGTTCTCTGAACATTGGAGCCAGGGCCATGGCACACTCATATCTTAGCTGTCTTGGAGCTTGCAACACAGCATTGCTGAAGGACCCACTCCTCAGTTCCCACTAGTTGGACAGTCACTTGGTTAACCAAGAAACCTAGTGTAGGATACGTAACACTCCACATGCGTACTTATATGCATACATATGCACCACTTATTATTAGTCAGTGGTAATGTTATTTTACACTTTATAAGCACTTTAGCAATCTACTTATGTCTGATGTTAAAATACACTTGATCCTAGCAGCAGGTCTTCCAATTGATTTCAGCTGTCAAATCTGAAATCATCGCTAAATCTCTGGGTTTGAAACTTGTCAGCTGTTTGTTGTTCGGTGTTCTTCCCTATTGATATTTCTGTGTTTCAGTGAATGCTCTTGTCACAGATTGAGAGCTCAATAAAATATAATGCCCCATAAGAATACAGATTATATGAAAGCAAAATTTATTCCATGAGCCCAAGGGGACAATTTGCTTTTCATCTCTTCCGTCTCTCTCAAAATATAGAGCTAGAAATAAATGGTATGTAAAGGAGACCAGAGCAAAACGAAGAGTTAAAAGTTTGCAATTTATTAACTGAAGCATGAAAGTACAGAAAATAGGCAGGGACTCAAGTTAGTTGGGAAAGAAGTCTCAACCTATTGCATTAGAACATGGTTTGCACTAGTCTAATGAGTTTTCTACCAAATGAGGCGTGAAACATACTGCCAGAATATAAAGTCAGTAAAATACCCAAATTACTGTATAATGTCATTATATGTTTTATCTTATTGGGGACTGGTACAGAATACATTATCTTTAAATTTACACAATCTTCAAAACAAAAAAAAATGCTTTTTTATTAATGTGCTATTCAGATAAGTTGCTTATAAAAAGAGATCAAAACCTACTGAAATCCATAAGAAAAATATACATCTACAACATTTGCAAGAACACATGAAAAGAATTGTTCAGTAAAGATGTCAGTTCTGTGTTCTATTTACAGACCTTGTTTAGTCAGACCTATAGAAAAAAAACACAAAAAAGTAGGAAATACAGCATCTCACCAAAAAATTTTCTCTAAAATTGTTCCAAATAATTAAGGATCGCAATATCATCAATTTATTGTTAGCACATATCAAATAATACGCAGAGAATTGTTTCAAAAGTGAATCTTGATTTTTTAGAATGTTATGTTTTGTAAATATTTAAAGAGGGAGGACTGCTTTCCTTAGTAAGGAATTGTGCTAAGTTGCAAGTGGTATTTTTGCATGACTAAAGGAGTTGGTGATTAAAATTAAAAAAAAAAAAAAAAGGAAAAAATCGTCTTGAGTTGTTTGTTCAGGGTTTTATTTCTGTTTCTGTCCCTAAGGGACCTCTTTGCAACTGTAAGACAATTGGATGCTTTTGAAATTGATGTAATTTCTATTACATCTCATGAAGCTGGAATTTGTTTGCTCCAATCTCCTCAGACACACGAGTAGATTGTCTGCTCAAGTATTCTCCCTTTGACTACTTCTGAATTCCTTTTTTCAGTGGTTTCATTACAAACTAGACCCAGAAGCTTCCTAGAATTGACTACAGGTCACTGTATTGCATCAATTACTGCAACGTGATGAATTAAATCTTCATTTATCCTAAATGCCAATAAGCAGTTCTGAATCTTTCCTATGGTCAGACATTGCTTTAAGCACTGGCAGAGCTCTGCCAGTGCTGTCTAGGTGGGCTCACTCTTTTGCGTCCTTTTGGTGTTATCTGTTGTTAAAACAGTTGTGTTTCCTCTCAACATACTCTTTAACGGACGACTGTCCATCAACCTCCTCAACGTCCCTTTATCTGCCCGATGGTACACTGACATTGACAGACTCGGCATTTGTTTTTAACATGTCCCAGGTGTTTTCCTTCTAGATACCTTTGGAAACAGAGTGTTGTTGAACTATGTGGCCAGCAATAACATTCATTAAAAATTCATTTCATACTTGCCTGGTATTTTCCTGATTTATGTGCTTCTGAAGGCATTTCAATGCCTTCTTGTGCACGGGTAAATTTCCAGGCTTCACATCAGTATGTTAAATTGGAAGTAGGATTGAAGGCCTGTAGTTTGGCCTTAACAATTAATAATGTTTTCCCCTTCTGGTTAAAAAAACATCCTGCCACTTTCAAAGCATGTAATCTGATTTCTTCTGTTGTATGGGTTTGTCTTAATGGAGCACTTTATCTTATTATGTTGGAGTGGAAGAGCTGGGCAAGGCCTAGGGCCTCTCTTCCGTGTGAGGGGACTTCGGAGAGCAAGGGAGCTGCCCTCTTCTGGGTCGCAAGGATAGAGGAGGCTTCTTCGGGTTAAACCCTTAGGGGGCCTGGCAAAGTGCCCACTCAGGGAACATGAATCTTTGTGAATCTTTTAAACTAAACGTTGTCCTAACTTTAACCCTATCTTTTTTTTTTTTGGCCACAGCTTGCAAATCAGCTCCTCTGTTACTGGGAAGGGCAATGTCTTTCTTTAAAAACTAATTCTTCTAATGTGCAGTCAAGGTAGGCAGTGCCAGTGTTGTGTCTGCACCCTGCGTACATGCTTGTTCTAACGGTGCTAAACAGAAATGCACCCTTCTATGATACCATTTTAAAAAATGATCGAGTCTGCATTTTCTTTAACTACACAAACTGCACCTTAACATAAAATCCTGACGACAGTAATTGTTTTTATTGTCATGCTAATTTACTTTAAGATGGTCCAGAGTCAATCGCAGCATAGGCTGCCAAATATTTTTTAAAATCTTTGACATTTGTGGCATGTGGTTTTTGCTTTTGGACATTCTCTCTTGTATTTTTAGAGCAAAAATGAGATTGACACATCATCTTTTGGGTCTAAATCCAGCCTGCTCTTCTCTTAGGTTTGCCTCAATTACTTCCTTTGTTCTATTCATGAACTAACTGCAGAAGGCTTTGTTTGTCGCTGAAAAGAGAGTTATACTTCACCAGACACAGGCATCTCTTCACACATGTTTCCTTGGTCTTCTTTTTCTGTCTTCCCTCACATAAATTGTGGTCTCCTCTAATGTCAGAGTTTCTCTCTTCTCTGACCTTCTGGAGATGATACAGATGTCCATCCAACACACAAAGGATCAATCTGGCTCTGGGGGAAACCACACTGGAAAATGTAAGCAACTTCTCAGATACTTTGGTGCAGGAAGGAGCATCTGTAGGGGTGAGCCAGTGCTTCCCGAGCACAAAGACTCCCATGCCCCATCGGTTTTGATCTCAGACTTTCCATAAAAGCCCCTTACAACTAAGCATATGTTGAAGAATATTGTCAGCACTACAGTTCACTGAACTTTCAGTTCTGATGATGCCATCATAGCTGACTTGATATGTAACACTGGAGATTCATAATTTTCTGGTTTAGTTTGGTTTGGTTTTTTTTTTTGAGACATAGCTAAAAGGAACTTATTGTTTCCCAGTGTGAATAGCATCTCTGCTTTGGAAGTCCTCAAGAAGCATCATGTCACAGCATCTCAGCTCCTTGGGTATGTGCTATTTTTATTTGTGAATTCCTGTTGTTCACTGAACCTAAAGAGTTCTGAAATTTGATCTGTCTGGTTCTTCCATCACCTGTACTGCAGCCATTTTTTCCAAGACACAGAAAGATGTTTTCATAATTTATTTTATATTTTTGCAAAACTCCTTGACTCAGAGCCTCCCCAGAGCCTTCTCCAGCTTTTGTCATTCTTATTAGGACAAAGTGAATTGATTTTACATGCAATATACAAGGGCGGTGACTTTGCCCTGTTCCTTTTACTGAAGTCTTATAATGCTCATGTCTCAACCCTGAACTCTGCCTGTGCAAACACAGAGTCTTTCAGACAGAAGTCTTCTCTGTGCTGGAGAAGAGGCCTGGCAACAAATTCTGGGCTAATTGGACCTTGTGCACATGGGGAAAATGGCTCAAAAAGTTGTCCATGTTGGGTAATAGGGATTAAGTCTCTTGTCCTACAACTTCTTCCTTCTGTACTCCCCCCAGGGAGATGCAAAAAGAGATAGCCTGCTGTTTACCAGAAGCCATGTTCCTCAGGTAAAAGGGCTTGGACTGGTGAAAGGAGGTATCCCCCCACTCAGCCAAGTGGCAGGGAATCGTCTCCATGTGTTTAAGAACACTGTCCTGCATGAAGCCTCCTTAGCTCTCTGTGTTGCAGCAGGACTTTCTCTTCCACTAGCCAAAATTCTAAAGGGACTGCTCCAGATAGGCCCTTCTACAGCTTTTTCTTCCCTCGGAAGTAGCTCAAAAACAATTTAGGAGGGAGTTAGTCCATTTGTCTTTTGAATTCTGACAGCTATTAAAATGTGTGATGCAAAATGAAAACTCTATTAGTGTCCTTTGTCCATCCACTAAAAAATATTTCCAGTTGCGTGAAGATTATTTTTTGGAAATTAGCTCCTCTAGCAGAAGTCCTTTCATTTTTGTATGCAGGTGCCTTAGATGGTAGATAAGGCTGGCACACTTTTCTTGCAAAAATGTTCAAGATTAGTTAAGCTCGTCCTGGTGCAGGTTAATGGATTTCAAATATAAAGCAACAAATTTAAAAAGCCTTCAGGCTTTTTCTGCACTATGGTTTAGAATCAAACTTATTTTTCACCAAAGCTTAATTTTAAAAGATAACTTTTTTTTTTTCTATTCAGCAAAACGTAAACTGCACTAGGTAATAACAATAATTGCATGTGAAAAAATACTTCTTCATTTGGCACTGTTTAGCACATTCTAATGAATTGTGGTAATAAAGGCATCTTTCTTGTGCTTTATAGTATATGAAAATAATGCCTTGAAGGGACAATACAAAGGGATACAAAGCTGATTGCAAGCAGAATCTTCTGTAAACATTTTTAAGGTAATTACATAGTAGACCATAATGAATACCAATCAAAAAGACAGATACTATGTTTTTCCTCTTAGGTAACATTAAGACATGTTTAGCTTCTAAGTAACTATAAGCATTTTAAAGGTACTATTTTTTATTGGTGGAAGGTTGAAGTTGATCAGCTAATGGTATGGAGCTCTCCTCCTCTAAAGGATTAAAATTAATCATAAGTCAAATTTTGTAGCTAACAGTTAATGGGAACACAGAAGGTTGTAATATTTTTTGCTCCCCCGATGTATATTGTAGTGGGAACTGGTAATTGGTGGGGAGCAGTACACATGACCTAGAGGACAACATTTGTCTCTGCAGGATGAAAGGGCATTAAAAGGGACGGGATGTCATCCAGAGGGACCTGGACAAGCTCAAGGAATGGGCCCATGTGGACCTCATGAGGTTCAACGAGGCCAAGTGCACACAGCTTGGGGCAGCCCCCAGCATCAATACAGGCTGGGGGATGAAGGGATCAAGAGCAGCCCTGCCGAGAAGAACTTGGGGTACTGGGGAATGAAAAGCTGGACATGAGCTGTCAGTGTGTGCTTGCAAAACGAAGGCTAAGTGTATCCTGGGCTGTGTCCAAAGCAGCGTGGCCAGCAGGTCAAGGGAGGTGATTCTGCCCCTCTACCCTGCTCTGGTGAGACCCCACCTGGAATCCTGCATCCAGGTCTGGAGCCCTCAGCACAGCAAAGACATGGACTTGTTGGAGCGGGTCCAGAGGAGGGCCACAAAAATGATCAGCGGGATGGAACACCTCTCCTATGAGGACAAGCTGAGACATCTGGAGTGGTTCAGCCTGGAGTAGATAAGGCTCCAGGGAGACCTTATTGCAACCTTCCAGTACTTCAAGGGGGCTTGTGAGAAAGATGGGGACAGATTTTTTAGCAGGGCCTGTTGTGATAGGACAAGAGGTGATGGTTTTAAATGAAAAGAGGGTCAATTTAGACTAGGTCCAGAGGGACCTAGACAGGCTTTAGAGAACGGCCCGTGTGAACCTCATTAAATTCAACAAGGCCAAGTGCAAGGTCCTGCACATGGGTTGGGGCAATCCCAAGCACAAATACAGGCTGGGCAGAGAATGGGTTGAGAGCAGCCCTGAGGAGAAAGACTTGGGGGTGTTGGTTGATGAGAAGCTCAGCATGACCTGTCAATGTGTGTTCGTAGCCCAGAAAGACAACTGCATCCTGGGCACCGTCAAAAGAAATGTGGCCAGCAGGTCAAGGGAGGTGACTCTGCCCCTCTACTCCACTCTGGTGAGACCTCACCTGGAGTCCTGCATTCAGCTCTGGGCCCCCCAACATAAGAATGACATGGACCTGTTGGAGGGGGACCAGAGGAGGGCCATGAAGATGATCAGAGGGCTGGAGCACCTCTCCTGTGAGGACAAGCTGAGAGAGTAGGGGTTTTGCAGCAGGGAGGAGTGAAGGCTCCAAGGAGACCTTATAGCAGCCTTCCAATACTTAAAGGAGGCTCGTAAGAAAGCTGGAAAGGGACTTTTAACAAGGGCTTATAGTGATAGGACAAGGGGTAATGGCTTTAAACTGAAGGAGGGTAAATTTAGATTAGATATAACAAAGAAATTCTTCACAATGAGGATGGTGAGGCACTGGAACAGGTTGGCCAGAGAAGTTGTGGATGCCCCATTCCTGGAAACATTCAAGGTCAGGTTGGACAGGGCTTTGAGCAACCTGGTCGAGTGGAAGGTGTCCCAAGGATCTTTAAGGTCCTTTCCAATCCAAACAGTTCTATGATTCTAAAAGCATAATTGGAGAGGAGAAGCACATGGATGGGGGCAGAATCTCACTCTATATCTATGCTGTTATTTTACCAGCAGACACTATTCCATGGAGTACTGAAATACATCTGGAGTAAAAAATGTGGGAATATACAGTTGTTTGCTTATAAAGTTCTGTGCATTGCACAGTTTAAAAATTACTGCAAGTATTCTGAGTGTCTTGATGTTACTTCCAGTGATTTTAACAGTGTAAGGACTTTTTAAAGGAACTTACAATCCCAGAGTATGCTCAGCAGATATGTATGTTCATAATACATCTTTGGTAGGATATTGCTCAGTGTACAAAATAGAATAATGTTTTCCTCTTCCAAATGAGAAAACAGAAATATGGAAATTGCCTTAGGGGATCAGACCATCAGTCCAGTATTTTGTCGAGGAGCTGTCAGTGCTAGCTGATTAAATGCCTAATCCTCTCTCAACCACCAACGATGAAACAAAACCTCAAAGAAAAACTTGACTATGCATACATATTTGTATAGTACCATTACATATACATTGACTTGAAATACATGTAATATTGGCATTATATTCATGGCACTGTCAGGAAATCCCACACAGGAGTTAACAGAGCATCTTTTGGAGGATGATTAGATTCAGTGGTGACACAGAAGGAAGGAACTGAGCAGTGGTGGATGCTGAAGGTGCCCCCCCAGCTGTGGAGTGGGATGTGCGCCCTGTAGGAGAGGTAGGAGCAAGGAGTGTGAGATATGCAGCCTGCATTACTCTCAAATTACTCCTCTGATTGATTTGTTTTGAAGAAATGTATTGGGAAGCTGTTCTGAGGAATAATGCATGCATAGTGACCATTGGCTCATTATCCCTCATTTAACAGTGGGTTTCAAACCAATGAAGACTTATGAAAATGCAAGCTATTTTGAATTAGGATGTGAAATCTGCACTACAGGGACATTACTCATCTTTACAGAAGTTCCTGGCAACTCTGAGGTATATTCCTATATATTAATAAACTATCAAAGAAGTAGAACTGAATGAACAACACACTTTCCTGGCTTTGAACATTTAATCTTTTTCTTTTCTCAAGGTCATTTCCATTACTGACATTTTAGTTTAATGCAAAATTGACTGTGTCCCACCAAAAATTCTATACTTTGTAATTAAATCACCAGCAGGCACAGTGGTGGTTGGGTATATTTGGCAAGGAATATTGATGTGGATTTCTTGCTGCAACAACATACATGTGTATAAAGTTCAGCAACATGAGTTCTTTGTCTCTGAACATTGTACAATCAATATTCTATTACTGCAGCACAAGCTCTGCTGCATTGTAGCTAAATTAGTAAGACTCAAGAATGCAACGATAGAAATAATTCTAATTTCTATATATAAAATGCACGTAAGCTGTTTTTTTAGCTGTAACAGCTCTGTTCCAGTACCTGTTGCTTCAGGTACTATTTATGCAATTTCATTAGGCAGGAATTTGGGAAGTTTTAATTTATTTTCCTTGGGATTTTCTTCAGTAGTAATTTTAAAGAAGCATCATATTCTTCTTGTTGATTTTGTTCAAATCCTTTCTGTTTGTTTTGCTTTGTGTGATGAAGATGTCTACAGCATCAGGAGGTCCATTTTACAGGTTTTGCTACAGACCAAAACTCTTTTATGGTAAAAAACCAAACAAACCCAAACCAAGAGGTTTGGGGGTGAGAAGGATGAGCTGCTCCTCGAGAGCAAAGGGAAGGGTGCAAAACTGTTACAACGCTGATTATTTAGGCAACAGGCACTGATGTATGTCACCCCCACAGACAAGCCAGGACAAGCTTTCTATAAATTCAACGTAGGAGCAGAGTGATGAAGGTAGCAACTTCTTTCCTCATTTCTTTCCTCGCCTGAAACAACCTCCGCTGCTGCCATTGCTGCTGCTGCTGGGATGGTGCAAGGTGGGCAGCACAGGTTCCCCTGGTGCCCTGCTCCCTTCCCTGCCTCCTGCTTCCAAGAGGGGCCATGCCAGCCCCTGCCCAGCACCCCCAGAGAGGTGCAACAGGGACCCATCCAAAAAGCTGGGGGTGAAGATTGAGGGGCTGCACAGTGGGAGCAGGAGGGAAGCTCCTGAGGGGGGAAGAAGATGGAGAGTCATTTGGGCATGACTGGATTTTGGAGGCTGGGTGAAACGTAGGTGATGCTGGGGCTCAGTCCTTTCTGGGGAAGGAAGAGGGGGATCTTCTGGGGTAGGGTGGGAAGTGGGGGAGGCAGAGTAAGAAAGAGAAAGCTGCAGCCGTCTGGGACTTCCCAGAACTTTCACGACCTCTTTTGTCCAGAGTCTCTAAAATCTCTTATCCACCCAACTCATTCTGCCACTATTGTTGAATTGAATTTTGAATTTATTTTGTCATTTTCTATGGAGGATGGGAGTCAAAGCTGTCCACAGAGCCTACAAATCCTGATTTTACTCTGCCTGCTTTAACCACCTCATCTGTGCAGGTATTTCATTGGTGTCTTTGAACAGATGCTGGGCTGCTCTGCTTTGCTCCCTCCTCCCTCCCAAATCCATAGACAACATACAAGAAAAGTGTTTTTTTTTTAAGGAAATCAGGATATATACGCCCATCTCTTGGTTTCAAAGTGTCAAAGCACTACACCAGAGGTTCAGTATTCGAGTGTGGTTCCCTTCTAAAACCAGAACTCACAGAGAGAGGAGAAGAAGGATCGTTTCACTGTGTGTGCGCCGTTTAGAGGACCGCACTCAGCGCTCATCACTGCCCTCCTAACGCCAGGAAAATATTGGTGAAGGCAGTGCTGCTGCTGCAAGTTAAAGCTGTTCTGGAGAGTTTCACTGATGACAGAACTCATAAGTGGTAAGGCTGAGAGGAGCTTGAAAGGCCACGGAGTCCCATTGCCTGCCCAAAGGTGGGATCAGCCATAGCTGTACAGTCCCCAACTTATGCTTAAAGCCTCCAATGGGAAGATATGATAAGGTCCTTCCTCATGCTGTACTTGTGCTTTACTGTACTTACCATGGCTTAACAGAAGCATTCGTCTATGCTGATAATTGATACACATGCTTATAGATATTATTTGCCTTTTTTTGTGACTTTGTGACACTGTTGACTCAAGTTCAGATGGTAATTCATAATGCCAAATCCTTTTCTCCATGGTGACTGCTGAAGTGTTTATTGTACACTCTGTATTTATGAGTGGATTATTCCTACTTAAGCACAGACCTTTATTTATTTGTCCTAACTGCTGTGCATCTTTTTTCTTCCTGACCATTTTTCGTAATTGGTGAGAGGCTTTAGATTAGAATTCTAATCCTGTCCTCTGGTGTGTTTGCAATCCTTCCTGCAGCACACCTAGTATGTATTCCTTCATCCAAACCATAGGTGCAAGCATTAAGTTGTGCAACCAAAGACCCAGAGCAGACCCCTAAGGAATCCAGTAGATGCACGTCTTCGGTATGGCAGCTCACCTTCTAATCCACGCTTGCTTGTGAGAGTCATGCAAGGCAGTGTCAAAAGCAGTACTAAAATCAAATTATTTCAAAGGTAGTGCTTCTCCCCTGTCTGTGAGAACCACTATTCCATCACAGAAATAGAGGAGATTATCTTTATTTGATTTGTCCTTGACTGCTATTTATCTCATTGTTATTTTCTAGGGGCTTACACACTGATTATTTCCTTCATTTTTTTTTCTAAGAAAGAAGAATGTCAGCATTGCATTGTTTCCTGGAATATCTCTCCATCCTCCACGAGCTCTCAGTGACAACTGCTAATGCTTCTGAGGTTGTTCAGATACTTCTTTTTCACACATGAGGGTGAAATTCATTAGGCCCAACTGATGCGAAAACAGCTAATTTATCAAAGTATTTTCTAGTCTGTTCTTCTCCTGCTGTATCTAAGTTCTTACTCCTTTCTTACTGGTGCTAGTTATACTAACTGCTTGACATGAGAGTGGCATTTTTTTCTTTCCTGGCAACACTGGACCGTAAGTGCCTACTTACTACAGAGCAGGAAAACTTTCCCTGGACTTCCATTTCAATATGCTTGTTTTCTCTTGCTTGTGATCGATACCTCATTTTGGACCTTGGTCTTTGCACTTTTTTCCTTTTGTCTGTATATGCTCTTTCAAACTCCTCTGTATCAGTTCTGACTAATTTACAGTTTAGATGTGATTTGATTTTAAGGTTACTAAAGGACTGATCATTTACCCACCTGCCCTTGTTGGGTTTATTTTGTTTTCTGCAGCAAAATTATTCCCTTTTCTTTAAGGAACTTTAGATTTATTGGATCTTAGCTATCTGTTCTCAGACTTTCTTAAAATTTGCCTTTTTCAAGTCTGTTGTCCTTAATTAGCTGGACAGTTCTGCTATCACCCAACTTGCATTTGAAATGCAAGGTGATATCTATTGCTCTTTCTCCCCGCGTGCTTCTCCTGTAGAAGCTACACTTAGAGTCACAGAATCATAGCATAATAGCATCACAGAATCATAGAATCATAGGATCATAGGATAGTTTGGGTTGGAAGGGACATTTTAAGTCCAACCCATCTGGAATGAGCAGGGACATCTTCAACTAGATCAGGTTGCTCAGAGCCCCGTCCAACCTGACCTTGTATGTTTCCCGGGATGGGGCATCTACCACCTCTCTGGGCAACCTCTGCCAGTGTTTCACCACCCTCACTGTGAAAAATTTCTTCCTTATATCTAGACTAAATCTGCCCTCTTTCAGTTTAAAACCATTACCCCTTCTCCTATGGCAACAGGCCCTGCTAAAAAGTCTGTCCCCATCTTAGAAGCCCCCTTGAACTACTGGAAGGCTGTAATAAGGTGTCCCTGGAGCCTTCTCTTCTCCAGGCTGAACCACCCCAACTCTCTTGTCCTCATAGGAGAGGTGTTCCATCCCTCTGATCTTTTTTGTGGCCCTTGTCTGACCTGCTCCAACAGGTCCATGTCTTTCCTGTTGTGATTTAGCCCCAGCCAGCAACTAAGCACCACAGCTGGTTGCTCAGTCCCCCTTCCATGGGATGGGAGAAAGAATCAGAAGGGTAAAAGTAAGAAAACTCATGGGTTGAGATAAAGACAGTTTAATAAGTAAAGCAAGACATGCACACAAGCAAAGCCAAACAAGGAATTCATTCACCACTTCCCATGGACAGGCAGGGGTTCAGCCATCTCCAGGAAAGCAGGGCTTCGTCATGCATAATGGTTACTTGGGAAGACAAACACTGTAACTCTGGATGTCCCACCTTCTTCCCCCAGCTTTTACTACTGAGCATGGCGTCATATGGTATGGAATAACCCTTTGGTCAGCTGGGATCAGCTGTCCTGTCTGTGTCCCCTACCAACATCCTGTGCACCCCCAGCCGACTTCCTGGCAGGCCAGCACGAGAAGCTGGACAGTCCTTGACTGCTCAGCAACAACTGAAAACATCAGTGTGCTATCCACATTATTTTCATCCCAAATCCAAACCACAGCACTATACCAGCTATCAGGAAGAAAATTAACTTTATCCCAACTGCAACCAGGACACCTGTGCTGAGGGCTCCAGAGCTGGGTGCAGAACTCCAGGTGGGGTCTCACCAGAGTGGAGTAGAGAGGCAGAATCACCTCCCACAACCTTCTGGCCATGCTTCTTTGGGTGCAATCCATGATACACTTGGCCTCCTGGGCTGCGAGCGCACACTGTTGGCCCATGTCCAGGTTTTCATTCACCAGTACCCCCAAATGCTTCTCTGCAGGGCTGCTTTCGATCAGTTGTCCGTGCTTATGTTCTAGCCAAGTGAACTAGTTCACTAGGTCTTTTATAGCAATTAAATCAGAAGTGTAATCACTTTAAGACTTCCTTCTCCTGCATTTTCACTACATTTCTTGTATTACTGTATGGACATCAAAACTCATTCTTTGTAGCTTCTTTGTGAACAAGCCTATTCCCTAAATCATAAGTACTTCCCCTGATTGTTTTATGAAGTACTTGTTCATAAGTGGTGTTGCAGGTGTGAAGTCCTTTATTTTTGCCTCCTTTTCTTTGGAAAGGAGCATGGCACAGTCTTTCTATACTCTTCACAAATGTGGATCCTAGAGCCTTTTTCCTAATGAAAGGTGAGATTTCCATGAAATGACATGACCAAAGCTCTAAGAAACCTGCTACCCTGGTGAGAACTTCATTGAACTCATGGTTGTCAGTGGCTCTCTGAGGCTGTAATGAGAGTACCTTTGTACTTACCTACAAATATCGAAAACCAAAACATAGATTGCTAAAGGATCCTAAAAATAGTGATCATGATTTTAAAATCCTGAGATTCTGCTGTCTAGCAGCACATAATTACTAATAGTTAAAGAGGCAGGAGAGGTATTAAAAGTTTTTTTAGCACTCGTTTGATGTCATCTATCTAAGTAAGTTAATTTCACCCCTCCTGTGCTCATGCTGCAGATAATGCCTTTCTACCACACCATCATTTATTTATTTTTATTGATTCACTCACTTCACAGAAATACTGGGTGAGAGAAAAACACCTATTTGCAGTCTAATCAAGCAAACAAATATAATTACAGCTGTCTGGTGTTTTCTTACTCGCAGTTGTCTTTTCTGTCTTTGCCTTCATTGTTTTCTTGTTAATCATAAATTGCTAATCATAAATTCAGGAAAGTGAACTTTAGCTGGAACCCCCTCTCCCCAACACATGCTAGACTAAATGCTTAAAACAAATAAATTATAACAACAGGAAGATCAAGACCAAAAACCCCCATAATTTTTAGCTGGAGATGGTCTTTATGTTATATGTCTGCACTATCTACCACAGGGCACAGGCACTGGTTGATCTGGAAGGGCCACTACAGTGAAGTTTTTTGTTTTACATAGGTTTCAAACAGCTATCACTGAGCAGGCTGGTAGTTTTTCAAAATACTTTCCAGGGACACTATGGTCACTTCTAACATATTTAAAGAAACAGGACAAGGACTGTTCTCTGCCCCTCACAGTGTGGTTCTTCTCGCCACATCTAACCTCACTTCTGCCCCAAGATGAGTTTATTGTGTTCAAAGTATCTATGTAGACTAGTCCCAAGCATGTACCATCTTCCGAATCATGCCTGTGTATTACCTAGGAGATTACTGACTGGCATGAGTCAAAGCCGTGCCAGGGGCACTCAAATAGTTAAACAAAACAGACATATGGGCTAGGAAATTATTTCTATATCGACTGCTTTTTTTGCATATACAAATCCAGGAAAATGTATCTCATCAAGATGCTGTTAGTTATTCAGTAACATCCTTGACGAATGGGAAAGCTACTTTCATTGTTACAAATGAAAACTTAATTTTATGTAACATCTAAAGCTCCGGTTTTCCAAAAGTTTTGCGTAACACGTAATTGAAAGACAAAAATTTTCCTAGAGGGGTGAAAAATTTAATGACAAGTTGCTATTTTTTTAATAAAATTCAACAGTAACAACTGTGTATTTCATCACAGTGGACAAATAAATGTTCAAAGAACAACCTAGGTTTAGAACAATGGCTGAATATCAAAAAAGAAATGGAGAGAGCTGTCAGCTTCTTCCCAGGCCATGTTTTAAATGAGAACAGACAAAACGCTAAAAAATATGTTCTTCTGTTTATGCAGGACAGTGAAACAAAAATGATCTATTAGATTTTGCATTTCCATCTCCTTAACCTGAGTGATTTAACTTTCAAATTTGGGATAAAATAAGTTTATGTGTAGAATTAAATGAACAGAAATGGTATTTTTCTGGATTTTTTAAAAATTTATTTAACACTTCATACTTTTAGCTTGAAAAAAATTATGGTTTTGCCATGATACCCCTGAGAAGGAAAATTTTTTGTTGCAAGAGGTCCTGGGAGATATAGATCAAAGCTATGTATTACCTGGTGCAGCATTCTGTTCTCAGTAGTTGTTTTGATTATGTGGGACTTTGTCTAAAGTTTAACAATATTGGTGGAAATGAGTGCAAGCCTGAAATGAAGCACCAGCTATTAGAACAACTTCTTCCCCTGCTTTCACTCTTTCTCTTATCAAGCCAACCCATTTGTGTAGGTCAAAAACGTTCTCTCCTGATTTGTCCTGCTCAACCTTTTTCTCCTGTCAAAACGACATGGGCCCTGCCTTGTTTTGTTAGCGGTTCGCCTTGATCGTCTGCGCTGCTGCGTCCGCCTGGATGTGAATACCTGTGTACACTGTGCTGCACTGTCCTTGTACTTAAAGAAGAAAACTCACACTGTGGTGTCATTTTTCCAATGGCATATTCTCCTTCGACTGTGACTGGGCATCTCATTTTTGTCACCTGGGTATGCCTGGGGGTGTTACGAATTACGATTGCTGGTTGTTAAGAGTAAAGCTATGTGATGGGGCTTGAGCCAGCCTGGAGGTTCAGTGATGCCTCCAGGGCAGTTTGACTTCTTCACTCTCTGTCCCATTTTCCTACCTTTTACCTACAGTTCTTTGCTTTGCAATCCTGACCTCTCTGTTGAGCTGGCTCTGAGCTTCCTCTGATCTTTCTCCCAAGCCAATGCAAACTTGCTCCACTAGTAGAAAATCAATCTAGTGAAAATAAACATTTTTTCTTCTGTGTTAGTGAGTTGGTTCCTGCTTGTTCAGATGTGCTCTAGAGCTAGGATGGTGGGGGCAGGAAAGATGATGTGGGCAGGAATGTGTGTTTGTATGGGGACTTGGACTTCCTTTCTGATCACAGTAAATGTTAAATGGGCTCATCTGCATCATGTAACTCCAAACTCAGAACTGACTCAGACACATGCACAATTTACTTAAAGGTAACACATTACCGTACATCAGCTGAATGGCAATAAGGTGCAATAAACTCAGCCATGGATGAGACCTTTGTACTAGCTCCAGTTATTTGAATAATAACCCTCTGATAAATTCAACACTTGAACTTTGGTCAAATTCCCTTGTTCAGTAGGTTATTTGGAGTTGTAGCCTTTGGTCAGCAGAAAAATCAATGGATGAATTCCAGTCTATGTAATTTGGCTAACAACTTTGTGCTTTAACTTAGATGCCCCTCATGCTTGGGCAGATAAAATTCGCCACTGGAGACATTAGCCTCTTTACATTGATTAGAGAAAGAACTATGACCTTTACATCTAGAGCACTGAAGGAAGTGCAATCTAGGTGCCTAAGGCTGGGTGATTGGAGCTTACTCACTGAGCACTCAAATAAAGATAGTTCACAGAAACAGAGAAAGGCTGAGTTTGGAAGGCACCTCTGGAGATTGCTTAGTCCAAAATTGTTGCTCAGGGCAGGGTCACCTAGAGCAGATCAGGGTTGTGTCCAGTCAGGGTTTGAATATCGCCAAGGATGGTGACTCTACAGCCTCTCTGGGTAATCTGTTCCAATGATCAATGACTCTTACAATTAGGAAGATTTTTCTTATTTTTAAATGGGCTTTCTTGTATTTCAGTGTGTGCCCATTGACTCATGTTCTTTTACTGGGCATCACTGAGAAAAGAAAACAGGCTTTGTTTTCTTTACTCCTCCTGATCAGGTATTTATTCATCTCATTCATAAGATCCCCCCGAGCTTTCTCTTCTCAAGGCTAAACAGTCCAAGCTCTTTCAGCCTCTCCTTGTATGACAAATGCTCCAGTTGTCTAGTGACCTTTGTCGTCCTTCAGTGGACTTGCTCCAGTATGTCCATGTCTCTCTTGTACTGGGGAGTCCAGAACTGGACCCAGCACTCCAGGTATGTCTCACAGGTGCTGAATAGAGGGGAAGGATCACCTCCCTCAACCAGCTGGTGATGTTCTTCCTCTTGCAGCCCGGGAGAACGTTGTCTGCCTTTGCTGTAAGGGCACTTTGCTAGCTCATGATCAGCCTATTGTGTACCAGGACCCCAAGGTCCTTTTCTGCAAAGCTGCTTTCCAGCCAATTGGTCCCCAGCATGTACTGGTTCACAGGGTCCAGCAAAGCCCCTTTTCTGTGTCAGGAAGTTATCATCAATGCACTCCAGATATCTCCTGGATTGCTTGCTTTCTGCTGTACTGTCCCTCCAGCAGATGTTGGTGTGGTTCAAGTCCCTCACAAGGACAAGGGCCTGTGAATGTAAGACTTCTTCCAACAGTATGAAGGCCTCATCTACTACTTCTTTATGATCAGGTGGTCTGTACCACAACATCAATAACTTAGTTTAGATAGTAATTTCATTGTGGTATGGAATCATTCCCTTGCTAATCATAAAAAAATTGTAAAAGAAAAACTGAAGAATGAAATATGAGTAGCACAACTGCGTAAGAGGCTCCTAAGAAACCACCTGATTTAAGTGCAATTTTTTTGCTATATATCATTATAATATATCCTTAGTATATCCTAACTACATTGTTGATTAATAACTTAAAAGAAAACTTTCCAGGGCAAGGAACAAGTCTTCTTTTGTGTTTTGCATGGAAATTGTATTGCTGCTGTAAACAATTAACAACTGTTAGGTTAGCACAGCAAAAATGACTGAATCTGTAGAGTAACTCTGTGTAAACTCTACTCATCCTTGAATTTTTTCTCATTTAAATGTTCTGTGTATGTAAGATAGTCTAGAGAGGACAATGCGAATACATACGTCATGCATAAACAGTGTGATGTAATAGAAATGAAAGGCAGGGAACTAGGATAAAAACCATCACATCTGATAAAATATGGTAAGCAATATAACACAGGACAATAGAATTAGGATGATGAAATACTGTACTAGGAAGGTAAAATGATTTGATAGGTGGGATGCGGTTAATGAGGCAAGGCTTTATAATTGCAAAACTGAAATATTAGGATAGGACAATGGGTAGAAGGAAGTAGGACAGCAGTGACTGAGAAATCCTAGCAGTAAAGTTTTCAATTCTTCACTGTGGCACTAATAATCCTTGATAGAATTTGCTTTGAGATTCACACAGATTGGAAAACTTTAGCTCTAATTGCTTGGTTTGTGTGGCTTTCTTTTCTTTTACTCTCCAGAACAGTGACATTCTGTCAAACAGGGAGCTCGGTGCCGTGACGGATTGGCTGGGGCAGAACTAACTGCAGTGGTTTAAGACATCACTGTGGCCAAGACCTCCACTCCGCCGTGAGCTGTGCCTTGCCCATCTGAGGTGTGGGAGCACCAGATGTAGGTAACAGCAGTCGCTCTATGGCTGGCTAGAGGTCTGGCTGTCTCCACACCCTGCTCTTGGCAGTGGCCAAGCGCCGGGATGGATACGTGACGGCACCTGGCCGTCGCTGTGCACAAGCCAGCAGGGACAAGTTTGCACTGGCATGTCAGGCTCAGCTGCAGCCAGGAGGGAAGGTCTTGGGCTCCTTCCTGCCCCACTGTGGGAAGGGACGTGCTGAGGAGGGGAAGGAAGCACAGTGGAAGATGTTATTTTGTTTAAAACACATGAGCTTTAGTTTAAAATTAATGAGAGCTTCAAAACAAGCCTCCCTGAGGAAAGCAGAACATGAAAGGAGATATTACTGCAAATGAAATAGCATGAGTGACATCCTGTCACTGCAAAGTCAGTGACAAATGGCCATCTCCTTACTTATAAAATCTATAAAGAGCACATATTAGTGTGTGGCTAACAACTTGGTTCTGAGAACATGCAGGGGAAAGCTTTTAAGTACCTCATTTCTTCCATATAATTCAAGGAAACAGGTTTTCTTAGGTGTGTAAATGTTTGTGGGATTGAAGCCCGGCAGTTTATTGTACGGGATATGTGTTAAATTGGTAGAACTGGGCTTACATTAATCTCTGTTATGGAAGTGTAGGGGGACTGTGTCTCTCTAAAGGCGAAAGTGATGTCAATACCACAATACTGTGTAATGATGAAAAAAGCTGCATATGAGTTGATTAGAGTTCTCGTTAAACATGCAGGTACCTATTTTGGTAAAGCTTACAAAAGCTTTTGTAAGCTCAATGTCAAAAGCATTGAAAGTTCAGTTTGGAAAAACACCTGAAGAATATGAATATGTTTTCCAACCACCTAAGTTGAATGCAAACTCAAATTCTTGGGACTGCCTGTTTCCAGAAGTGCTGAGCATGCCATTAGGACTAGCTCTTGCTTTATTTTGGCTCTGATCTTGTGTATTTTTCCAAAACCAGAAAATACTGGAAATCAGATGTAAATTAAAAGCTGAAAAATGGGTGGGAGCTTTTTGAAAAATACCACCTAAGCCCAAAGCTCTTTTTTTAGTTTTGGACAAAGACTTAAGCTTGGCATTTTGCATGTTCTCAGTTTCTAGCTCTATGCTGTCATACTGTATTGCTCTCATCATGAAATTAGGGAAGATTTACAAGGAAGTAGTTTGTGGGTTTTGGGGCTGGGAGACATTTTCTCACATGGTGAGAAAAATGGAGAAGAACTGAGGAGATGGACGGTGGAAGCAATATTTCCGGTAGCAATTGGAAAGAGATATTAGTGGATATGGGGAAATTATCTAGGAAAGAAATTACAAAAAACAATGTATGGGAATGATATGCACAATCATTACATGCTTATTTGGAAATAACTGGGTAGTGATTATGTGAGTCCTTTATATTTGTTTTGATAATACTTCTCAGTGAGCATATAGGGAATGACATAATTTAGAAAAATAAGTACCCAATTGTGATATAGACATGGTATCAAATCCCTCCATGCTGCCTGGTTCAGGCAATGTCAGTCATTAGAGGACTTGGTGAACATGAAGCACAAGGACATTCCTGTCTGTAATTTTGTGACATTGGCAGTGTTTCACAGCAGTCCCTTGTACCTACAGCGTCATGGCCAGAGCAGATGGACACCAACATGGCCAGCTCAGTTGCCTTGACATTGCCCGACAGGTTAATAAGTTTTAGCCTTGCTTTTGGCTATTGCAAATTAGGGACACCTATAAAATTACTGTATTCTTCTCCACTGTAAGCCTATAGCATAACACATAAAACTCTGAGCTGCACAACTTGGGCCTTTGTGTCTGCCTGATTAGAGGACTATCCTTGAATTCAGAGAATATGGCTACAGCAAAAAAGACAGGGGTTGTGTGTTAACATATGTAAATAACGATTGCAGATATAACTCGGGTACACAGGTAAGAGCTGAACATTTCTTAAAAGCAGGGACCAATGTAAGTATTTTTTCTGCCCTTTCTTTGGCAAATAAATAAATATTTCTCTGTCTTCTAATTTCCAGACTAGGTCTTACCCAACACTGGGAAAGGTTTGCTATTATAACTGTACTGACAAAGTGTTCTAATGTACATACAGATTTATCAGCAAAGGGAGATTGCTTATACTGCTTATACCAATTCCCTGAAGAAAATAACACTAGCAACCTATCCTGTATCCATGTTTTTATTACTATAATTTAAGCTTGTGCTTGGATTTTTTGGCATAGGAATGAGCATAAAATAACACAGCTTTAATTGATAATCTATACTGACATTTAAGTTTTGCCTTGGAGGAAACTACCTCCTTGCCCTCCCACCTTGACTTTTTAATCTGAGTTTCTTACAAATGCAGAGAGAGCTTCCACTGTTTTCTTGACACTTTATTTTTGGTGATGGGTGTTGACTTTTCTCATTTTAACTTTCAGTAAATGGGGAGAGAACAGAAGTTAGATCTATGGGAACAGGGACAGGAAGGAGGCATAATGTTGCTTTGTCCCCAGTCCTAAACTTTTCTCTCTTTCCACTGCTTATATCAGCTATGATCAGGAACAGAAACAAGATTATTTCAATTTTTGTGAAGCAGAAGCAGAGAAGGCATATTGAGAGGCAGTAATATTTCAGAATAGAAAAAAAAGTTTAAAGATACTTACTTAAAGATACTTAATCTTCCTGTAACTTTTATTTGAGTAAATAACTTTTCAACCTTTTGTTACCAAATTTATACTTTGCCCAGGATACAGCTATGCCTTGAAATGAACCATTCACTTATGTTTCAAATAATGTTTATTATATCACTTCCAGGATTTTGCAATAAGGAGACTGTTAGAGAAAGTAGAATGACTCCATCTAACAAAATCAGGACAGCATGTTCTCTTGTCCTTTAAGATCAAACACAGATTAGTCTCTCGCATTTGCTTCACCCCTCTATGTAAATATGTAAAAACACAGACTGGATTATTAAG
Organism: Phaethon lepturus; assembly: GCF_000687285.1. Lineage (NCBI taxonomy): Eukaryota > Metazoa > Chordata > Aves > Phaethontiformes > Phaethontidae > Phaethon > Phaethon lepturus. The sequence continues at coordinate 61,685 of NW_010513843.1, forward strand.
TTTACCTTGTTCAGTCACTCTGGTGACACTCATCCATATGTCAGCCTCCTAGAGTTCTGTAAAAGATAAGATTAGAAAGGAAATAAAGTTCAAGGGTCAGAACTTTGGTAAACAACCAAAGCCGAAGGAAGTCCATTGAGGTGAAATTGCTTAAAACAGACATGTCAAGTAGCCATTTAAATTTCAGACCTTGGATTTACAGTGCAAATAGGCAGAGAGGAAAAACAAGCCAGGCAATGTGCCCCTAATTCGGATATCCCAGTGAATGAGAAGGACTTTTACGAGACTTCTCCTAAGCTTTCCAACTGCTGTGCTCTTGAGACATTGGTCTGTCCTTCAACCAGCATTCTGCCTCTGGGCTTTTTATCGCTTGGACGATACTTTTGCCTTGCATAGGACTGGTTTGGGCAGGGTGCTTACTCCTATCCTTATTGCTAGTCCTCTCAAAAAGATTATGCTAATGCTATTGCATGAAGGAGGAGTGAGACTGCTGTCTTCCCAAGGGAGAAACAGATGGCCCTGCAGCCTTTTGCTCATGCATAACCTTTTGCAGAAGTAGAAGGTGTTGCAGGGATGGTGCCCATGACTGCAACAGCTGTGGGAGCAATATGAGCTGTAGGTGTGTCCCTGGAATTAAAGGGAGCCCACAGGGCTTGTGAGAGACAAAAATAATCTGGCACCCTGACTGGGACTATGCTTAGCAGCTGCCATGCTCCACCTTTCAGTTAGGTCCTGGTTACTTTCCCTGTGTGAGTTGCTTTTCTCTTGAGCAGCCGAATAAAGTGCTTTGCCCATTGAGTAGGTTTAACTTTAAGAACATAGTGAATATACAGATTTCTAAGGACTGTGTAGATTTTGAACTTTGAAAGTGACTTCTTTTTGAAGCTCAGGAGCACAGTCCAACCCAGCTCTTTTTGCTAGCAAGGGTCTTCTGGAATTCCTACTGGTTTAAAAGGAATTGGGGATCACAAGGAGGCAAAAAGGAAAGATATCCAGTCTTCCTTTCAGAGCTATACAAATCTAATTCCCTTTGATCTTTTGCTCAGCATTTGATTAAATGTTTGGGTGTAGACTGGGCTACCTAATCAGAAGCAGTTTGCAATAACTCTGTGCTCATGTCATGTGCTTCAGTCTGCCTCTGTAATCTTGCAGACCAAGGTACAAGGACTTGGTGGTGGTATCATTCATAAGCGAGAAGCTATTTAAGGTCAGTTTCATGCTTCTTTTAAGATTTTCAGAGGCAGTTCTCCAGGTACAATAAATTCTGTATCGGTTCATTGTACCGAAGAAACACTGTAAAAATAGTCTCTTAGCATTAATATTTACAGTTGTGGTTACAGGGGGAAAGTACCTTATACTCATTACTCAAGACTGATGTCAGCAGAGTGTTTCAGTTAGAGACGTATTTTAACCATAATCTCAGACCCAGATAACCTAGATCTGAACATCTCTCAAACGTCAGGATGTCTAATCCTGCTGTGACTTTCACAGTGAGTCTCCTTTTCATAATGAGTCAGACACTCAGGTTAAAGATACTCCCGTATATGAAAGTCCCAGATCTAACTCCCTGCCTTGCTGCTACTTCTACAGATTTAAATCTAGCTCTGCTAATTGAGACTCAGGCTGCACCTATGCCGCTGAGTGGAACAATGTCATGACGTTCCCAGGCACTTGCTGGGGTAGTCCCTGGCACTCTTTTTTGCCCAGGATAACTAGCATTTTCTCAAACAGTTTCCAGGCGTGGTGTGGGGCTTAGCACACGCCGGGGACCGTACTTGCTATGGCAGTTTGGGTGACTCTGATTTGGAGGCTAAAAGATCTAAGTAGATGAGACATGGCCGCGTTCTGCCAGCTGATCGCAGAGCCTGGAAACGCCCTGGCATGTTTCCTTTGCTAGTCTAGGTATAGATATAGCCTCAGGGTTTTCGTCTTTGGCTCTGTGATTTGTTAGGAAATGTTTTCCTTCAGATAAGACAGCAAGATTAATCACTTTATCTGTTTGTTTATGAATGCAACTGAGTAGAAACTAAAGATCTCATGATACTTTTCAACAGAAAAACATGAAGAGCCTACGTGTCCCAGGTTATGTTTTCTATCTCGGTTGGTAGTATTTGAAATGCAAACTACTTTTCTTTAATCCTAGTGCTGTTACTGTTTGGTTCTCTACATTTCAGAGTGATTTGCCATATTAGAAGGATTGCAGGCCAATGAAAAATTCTATTTGATTCTCTTTTGTTTAATTCTGTGCCCACTCTCTGGTGTTTTCGTAAGATACTTAATTCCAAAATGAATACAACCATTTTTATGAATGATCTTGTGAAAGATCTGTTCTTAATGCCCAATACCCACTGATGTCAAGCAAGAGATAAAGATAGGTGCTCTCTCATAAGGAGATAATGGTGAAACATTGGAAGGGATATCTGCATCCGTACCTCTGAGTGATCACAGGGCTAAACAGAAAGTTTTACTAATTATGGCAATGAAGTGGGGCAGGTAAATTGAAATACACCTTTGGTATTCCACTGCAAATTTGAGTTGTTTTATGTAATATCATGTGGATGTTTGGAGAGCCATGTCAGTCCCAGCAGCCGGCGGGGAGCTGAGGACCATCTGTCTGGAGGCAGTGGATGGGGTTTGTCCCTATTACTGGAAGCTGATGAGGGATGTGCTGGGGGTAAGGGGGGCTGTGATGTTTTGGTCTAGTTCATTCCTCAGTGGAGGGAGAGTTGTGGCAAGCTGATATGACCTCAAGGTACAACTCCTCTCCAGGAAAATCTCAGATGATCAGATTACAGGGCCCCTTCTCCTCAGTTAGAACCGTGTCAATCTGAAATTTCAGGACATTTATACTAGTGAGTGGAGGGGAAAAACTGGCCCATAGCAAACAGAAAAGCTCTGGTTCATGTAGCCCATTGCTCAGTCAATACAAGATTATAGCTCTTGAACAACAGTCTTGAGCAGATTAACTGGCTCAAATAAAGGGGCTTCTACCCCTTCCCTTTGGGAGATTTTCCATTGTTAAAAGTAACTTTCATTTAATAAAAATATTAGCTTGATTTTCTTATTTGCCTTTGTGTTATCTGCTATAACTCTTTCTGCACCATGCTCTCCAAAAAGGAAACAATGGATCCCAAACCAGCCACATCTCGAATCTGGACTCCGTACAAGATCTGGATTTCACAGGCTAGTTTGAAGTGCTGGCATGCAATTGTGTCCTAACTCTCTCATCACTCAGCTTGGAAACATGTAGTTAACTCTTTCTCATCTTCCTAGTCTTTTTCAATTCCATATCATGTACAGCTAGAAGATGGAACACACGGGATGTTAGACCCACTCAAGCAAGTTTAGAGGTATTTTAATTCGACTTTGTTTACAGGGGAAGAAAACACATTCATTTAAATAATGAGATTAATGGGAATATTTACTGAAGTTTTCAAATTTAGATTTCACACATTCTCACTTTTGTTCTGACAGTCTTCTTTCTTCTTTTAAGTGCTTATTTCTGAATGGCAAGATAATAATAGACAAATCTCTCCTCAGTTGGCAAGGTAAGCAGGATGTTGTCAGAAAAATTATCAGTTTAAACTAACATGCAAGGCAGAGGTTTGCACTGTGGGTTAGCAAGTCATCCACCTTGAACATCAAGGAAGCCTTGCACTGAGCACTGCCAATCCCATTGCAGAGCTCAGAGCTTTAGTTTTCACCAGCAGGCTGATGATAGAAGATAGGGCTTGAACAATCAAAACACTTAATATTTCTTTTTTTGAGAAATAGTCAGTCTCTTTAAGTGTTGTGCTCAATTTGCTCAGTCAATTTTACAGTATTTGCAGACTCCCAGTGGCAAGCTGGGGGTGCTCCATATGAGCCACGTATTGATAAAAGCATGGTAATGAGCTGTGGGTATCTATTTTGTGTTTGTTTTTGGGTTTTTTTTTATATACCCGACAGATCTTGAAAAGCAGTGTTGTATTAAATGTTAAATGCTCATTTTAAAAATAAGTGTCAGTGGGCACCAAGTCTCTGGGCATTGGCATACATAATGCTCTCACCTCCTGTCATTGTAAACTTGGGCACCCAGAGGTGACTGATTTACTACCACGCTCATCGCTGTGGAAGGAGCTCTTAGACATGGTTGTGATTTTAGTGTTGTATCCCTGTTGCCTTTCTGTAGGCTTGTCTGCACAGATGAAAAGGTGTTTGTTTTTTTTAACTTGCACTCAAGTTGTGCTGAGGTAAAAATCCAATTCAAGCCAGGCCCTTTGCTTTCATCTCCAGGACAAGCGTGTAAGGTTACTGCTGTACCTCTGTGAGTTCCTCACATCCCATATTTCCAACCAGGTTTCAGGCACTTGCAATTCCTTGCTTCTGAAACACTGTGATATTTGACCAGCATCCTTCCCCATACAGAACCATTGTCATTTAGCAACAGAGAAAAGCAAAAGAAAAAAGTTTTTGAAACAGCCATGTGAGTATTTTGCCTAATCTGATCTCATGCTTTACTGCAAGCAAAGCTAGATAAGCTTCCCTCAAAGCGGCAGAGCAGAACCTGCTGCTAGGTTCTAACACCTAAGAAAGGGTGTCTGTAGGGGTGCGAGAGCCTGACTGACTCTACTGGGCCTCTTTGAAAGACTCTGTGTCCTTCCGTTCTTTGCCCTCCAACTATGTTTCTAAATATTGCCTTACTCCATTTACGCATGTGCTGGCTCCCCTTGTTGAACTGGCTTTCTTTCTGCTGGGGCCATAAAAAATGGTATGAAAGAGATTCTCCCTTTTTACACTAGGCTCTGCTAAATAAGACCCATGCACAACCCATATACAGGTCTGAAAGCCATATGGCTGATTAATGGACATCTTCCCCCAACATCATTTCTTCATCTCTGATTGAGTTTTCACCCACTGCTGAAGCTTTCAGGTTGTTTCAGAGGGAGCTTAAACATTCAGGAAGGTGTCCAAGATGAGACACGAAGCACTGGTTTCAGTGTTGCACAAGAGACGCGTACAGGTTTCAGGAATG